>NW_023495338.1:0-9447 GCF_904425465.1 Colossoma macropomum
CAGAGGGGGACAGTAAAAGCAGGTGGAGCTCCACGGAAAAGCCTGTTCACCTATAAATGTGAAAAAATAAGTGTAGAGAGGACAATATATGTGTTAAGCTGATTCGGTTCATGATTGTTAATCATTCAGCTGAATGTGGTTGTGTTTTGCTGTTGACAGGCTACTGCAAATATGCTTCCAATAGGCTTAAAGCACTGTCCCACTTTACCTGAAAACCAATAGCGCTGTGTTCTAGGGTTAAATTAAAACTATGTTCAATACAGCTTTAATTTACAGCTTTAAAAATTACATGTTGGAGGCGTGTGACGTCTCAAGAAAACCAAACCAAACCAAAGAGAGTCACAATTTTTGCTCAGTTTAAGAGACTAGTGGTGGTCCTGCTCTGGAGGATTGTAGTGAAGAGAGAAAAAAGTAGGAACTTCTTTCAAATACGGTGACCGAGAAGACCCAACAAACTGCAAATAAAAATGAGCTGCAGAAAGCACTTTCATCATCAACACCGATGCTACATTTCATAAATGCACAGCAAATACAGAAAAACACAGGCAACTTCAGAAAAGCTGCAAAGCCAATCACAACACAACGAAAGTGTCTCTGGAAGACTCAAAGGGCTCAAAGGGGAGAAAAGGGGTTTCAGAAAGAAGCCCTCCAAACATTCAGCTTTTTATTGTCAAAACTGATCAACAAAGGAATGATAGACATTAATGTACTGTAATGTTGTTATTTCACAAATCTACATTAATCTACAATATTTTACAAATCAGAAAGGTAATTTGAATATGCTGTTATCTCTATACCTGATCAGTTATTAAAGTTATATGCACTAATGTTGTATAAAGCTTAACTACTGTTATTAAAGAAAATAAGAAAATGAGAGTAGAACTGCATATATATCACTCAAATATAACTAACCAATATTGCACGACTTTAATAGTGCATGCATGCATTGTGTGATCATTATAGTGTATATATTTTGAATTGTGTTCCAAAGTTATTTTTTTCAGCTTTTTTTGTGCAACAGCTTTTTAGTCAATGACTGACAAATAATTCTAGCCTGGTTTTATCTCCTTACATGTATATTACTGTGTCAGTGTTTGGGTAAGTGATAGAAATATCCAATTTTGTATGCTTGGTAATGGAAACAGACCTGTATAAAACAAACAAAAAAAAAAAATTCACAAAATCCGTTTGTGAATATTTTTCCAAATCAAGTATTACATACAGCAAGGCAATTTGTAAGGTTACTGATCATGTTTGTATGTGGGATTAAACTGCAAAGTCAGATAGTCTTATTCCTAAGGAGATACAGCTGTATGTAGCAATCAAACATAGCGAGCTCCATTTGTGATTTTTTTCACTCTGCTTAATCAAACACATTTTCACAGATTTTGAAGTCATTTGTATTGAAAATCACTTGCCGAGGTCAAAAACCGCTCATGTTTCACTTACTTTCACTTTCCGTGCTCGCGGTCTGCACAGGCCACGGACGGGCAAAATAAGAACTGTGAAAATGTTCACAAATCAGTCTGGTCAGTCTGAACCTGGTTTCATTCATCTGAGAGCTCAACTTTTGAAGTTATAAGCTTTAGAAAATAAAACCCCGATGTGCAATACTGGCGGATTTTGGCGTGGGAAATGACGTCATCTGAATTCACAAATCAGGGCTAACAAAGCGCACCAGTGTTTGTGGATGTACGTTACTGCTAACCGCAAGACAACCTTACTGCGGTCAAAGACGATGGAATGTCTACGACGGAAAATCACTGACAGAAGCAGACAGAAACGAGGACACTCACCTCCCCAGTTCATGGTTAACCTGGCTGGCTAGTCTGCTGTCTGTCATGTCACAGCTGTACTGTGGTAGTTAATCTGGTATTACTGGTTAAACGTTTACAGTTACACTGCACAGCTAACTCCCATTACGATACTGTGAAAAGCCCTGGCATTAAGAGAGGCACAAACTGAGAAAATTAGGAAATAAAAATAATAAAGATATATAATGTCTTGCATGATAATCCAAAAACACAGATTACCTCTGGGACAGGCACCTTCTCCTCTTCTACTCTGGGTACTGACTTCGGTAGCTCTTTCAAAGACGTTGTTCCATCCACCAAAAAGTGCACTATAGTGCTACATTTTAATTCCTTGAATGTTAAAGATCCAATTTTCAGCGTCCTTAAAACGTCCAAAGCTAAAACAAAAGACAAATCAAACAAAAGCGAGCATTTATATATGGGTTAGTAATTACGAAGTGATTCTCCTTGAGATCCATATTTGGGTGGATTTATGTACCAAAAACATTCATAATTTAATTTTTACGTGACTACATTTCAACCCCTCTTTATCCCTTTTAAACAGGCTGTTTTTGCTACTGTGCCTTTGAGATTCATATATGTAAATGAGCTCTGTTCTGATTTGCTGCCCTATATTGTGCCTCAGCAACTTCAGTGTGAACAGGCGGGGCTAAACTGCTGTAGGCTGAATTGGCTGATATATGTAAATTTTCTCATGACTCCACAGAAAGAATGAATATAAAATGGGCTGTTTTTTGCAGCTTAGTTTCCTTATGTGGCCTGTAAGGACCAGGAAGTAACTTGAACAATGTTTACACACTACATCAAATTACACAAACAACAAAAATAACACAAATGATGTATAGTTACATGCTTACATAAAACACAATCAAATATTAAATGATTATACACAAACATCACAAAAACATCATGAGATTGGACAGTATTAGGTTTGGGAGATACATCGTCTGGTACCGGTATAGCATGCTATTATTTTTTTATCACTGTTTCACTGATATTGTTGTGCTAAATGTATTAAGTCACAAGCACTATATCCATGATATGATGCCCATAAACTAGCGTTCCTGTTGCCAAGCAGTTTGACTTTTTAATTCTATTCTGTGTTCCTTACTGACTGTATTTCATTTACTTTATGATAAATGATCATTTTTTTAGTGACTACTTATTAACAATATTAATCCTGGTGTATTAACTTTATTAGTGCTAATTTATTAACTGTTTAATACTAATGTATTTTTTGTAAACCCACCACCACCACCCCCCTTTTTGGAGGACCTATCGTACTTTGTTATTAATAATGCGCATAGACATCTATGAGGTCTCTTCTCAAGCAGGAGGACATAGAGAAAGAAAAATAAACAACAATGACAGCAACTGCAACAAAAATAAATTAAAAGAAGACCCAACAAATGAACAGTAATGATAAAAAAATGTTTGTTCACTCAAACTTAAATATCATCTCATACTTTGATATAGTTGTAAACTTGATGCGGCATTATTAATATCGCCCCTCACTAAACACCAGCATTTCTGGGTAGTGACGAGAATAGAAACAGTGGTGTTATGGAACAGGTTGTATCCCAAAGAAAGAGTGTTTCAACCACATTTTTTTTCCAATGAAGTCAACAGCATGTTTATTTTGTACCATGTCAGTAATTTGTAGTACAAAATGAAATTATAATTATAAAAAAAAAAACAAGTTCTCACCCTTTGACGGGCTTATCTCCACCACTGCTTGACGCTGATCAACCAGAAGTTGAAGGTTCAAAACAGTGCAGGTCTCTTTCATGTGCTTGAACAGTTTATTGGACCAACTCTGAAGAGCTATTTGCAGATGTTTTTTCCATTTTTCTGGAAACTTCTCTGTCCACTCCACTTTGATATTAACCTTTGCAGAGTCTAGAGGGGCTGAGGGTTTGGATCCAACACCACCTGTTGTCTCTGCATCACCTGATGCATTTTTGTCCTGTAAAGAACAGGCAGAAATATATATGGCATATAAATATATCAAAAATGATGATTTCTGTTTTTCTTTTTTTCACATAATTTGAAAATGCCAGCAGTTCTTTATATAGTTGTATGAAGTTTGAACAACCCGTCATTCTGCATGTTTTGTTGATTCTCTGAGTGAAATTATAGCATCCTCTACAGAGAACATTCTTAAATAGTTAAACAGACGTTAACATTTTGGAACATGCCATAACATTTACACAGGCCACATTTTTTGGTTTATTATTTTCCCAACCTGTAAATCTCAGCACATAAACATGACTGTGTACCAAAATGTGCAGAAGTGTGTTCAATGTAGAGGAACACGTCCATTTGTTGAAATGTATTGATGGAAATGTTAAAATTAAATAAATTACAACAAAGCACAAGATGTTTAATGAATCATCTCAAATATGTCAGAACAGTTAACCTTAACAAAGCAGCGCCATGCAGGCAATCCACGCGGTCTCCGACTCAGCTCCATAACCGCTTCAGACGGGAATGTGAGCTTTTTTCTCATTTTCTTTCTTCTCTCTTTTTTGAAGCTCGGATTGATAAATAAAATTTTCCTAAATGTATCAAAACTGTAATTCTAAAACAATAATTCTAAATATGCAAAACATAATGAGTGAGGGAATACTTTTCCAAGGCACTTTGCGCTGTATATGTTAGTGGCAATGGCTGTGTCCACTCTACACTGACATTAACCTGGGTAGCAACTGGAGGGACCGAATCACTTTTTGTCACATTGGCACTTCTTACCCCATCATCTATTTTTGCCCCTGCAGCATCTGCTGTATGTAAGTCCTGCAATTAAAAAAGAAACAGGCAGGATTAAATAAGAAATGACATAGAATATGTACTGAAACATAGTGAAAATGACAGATATTAGAAATGATGAATCATCAAGGGACAATTTTAAGGAAGTGTACAGTTCATTACTTATTATATTTTTCAAAACAGCCCGTTAGAGAACAGAAGTGTCATTCAGTACTGTTTTTAACAGTCATTAGTGCACTCTCAGAAATAAAGGTAGTAAACTGTCTCTGGGGCAGTACCCCTCTTGTCATGGGTTGTTACCCTCAAGGGTACATCTCAGTACTGTTAGTCAGGGAACATAATTGTACCATAATCCATTGAAATGATGTTTTCTAAGTTGTATTGACTCCACACACCCCGTCTCGTCTCCAGGCTTTTTATTTTATTGTTCTGGTTTAAAACATTAGGTTATGAAAAGGTACAAATACATACTTTTCACAAGGAAAAATGTATTTAAGGTTCACAATTGGGCCTTAAAACCACTGCTGTACCTTTGAGGGAACATTTACAGTGTTTGTACCTTGATGACCGAAAAACGTACCTGCACAGTATCTTTATTTCTAACAGTGTACATACCTGAGTATTTGTAAGTCCAAAGACTTCAGCAAGGCTACGAAAATATCCTTGAACTTTGCCAGGCTGTGTAATAATGTTCTTAGGCACCACACGAAGTGAAGTGAAACCTCCTTCCCCCTGATAAAATCACAGTAACGCACAACCTCAAGTGGCTTATTTCTTTTATAAAACAACATAAAATATATTAAAACACACAATTTGTCAGAAAATAATTTATTATTAATAGTAATTATCATAAACAAGTATTCAGTCAAGAAATGTAGTTCCTTTAGAGTATGGTATCAATGCCAAGCAGCCATGGACCGCTGAGTAGAAGAACATTCAGTTGCTTATCATTGTACATTGCAGTTATTTCATAAACTTTCTAACTTTTGGGCATTTCAAATGAACATATGCACAGCACCAAATTACCACCGCGAGTCTTACTTAGCACCAATCCAGCGATGCCCCCTCTTCTCACACTGGGGCTGAATCTCAAATGTCTCTGTGCTCCCTACGTAGTGCCCTACTGAGTCCTGCAGTCCAACAGTGCATATATAGCTAATAGTCATCTGGGATTCAGCTACATCCATACTCAATAAATGATAAATTTTTTAATTTATTTTAATTAATAAATTAATTAATTTATTTTTAATTTACTATTTATGGAGTGTGGAGCCGTTTGAGACTCAGCCTGGGTTTGATTCGACTTCTGACTGAAACACGAACATTTGAAGCATGTAATACATTCAAGTGTCATTCTTTAGTCCTTTATATTGCAGTTGTTCAATTCAAGTCTGTGATATTAATGATGGAGTTGTTTAGCATGTTTGCTATCTGTTAGCCTGTTAGCTAGCTGATCAGCTTAGTTCTAGTTAGGAACATAAGTTGCCAGCCCCTCAGTTTAAACAGAACCGGGTTCATATTTTATTAGTACACTTGGTGGTCCATGTGAGCAGCATGAGAATCAAAGATTATTACATTAACAGCAAGCCAATCAAATTTTAGGACTAGAACTATCCATTTTATAATTGAAATTCTTGTTCTTTTTGAATAATGCTGAACGTTTATCCAACCTTTCTGTTGTCCCAACAAACAGAAAATTAGAGTCAGTCACTGCTAAGTGATTATATGAAGTGATTAAGTTAATTCAAATGTTTACAAGTCTGAAAAGTATTGTTAACACTTAGAAGTCCAAAGTTCTGAGAGAGGGGGGATCCCAGGCCTCCCATCAATACAGGTGGACCCACTCTAAGAGAACTTTAGGGTCGCTTGCAATTCTCTTCAATAAAATTAGCATTATCTGACAAAACTAATGCCGTTCAGGAGGTAGTCTTCTTTTCCAAGTTTTTACTGTGTTAGATTTGATTCCTTGGATTAATTGTAAACATGCGCAACCTGTGTTTGGATACAGTCCAGAGCTACTACAGTTTTGAATTTCATTCATTTTTATATTTATTTAGTTTTTCATTGTGAGCACTGACGATGATCAACCGTATCAGACACCAAAGTTCCATGATCATTGTCCTCCACCTACAAACCTGTATCCTCTCCATCACCAAGTAAAAATAAAATGGTTCAAATATTCCAGTTCAGTGCTAGTAATAAGTAAAAAGTTTAATCAATACAGTGAGTCATCTTAAAATCAGTAATCAATTTTTTTAGCCTAATCATAGCACTGAGACAGCTCTAATTAAGGTTATTAATGACATTCGTGTGAATACAGACTCTGGAAAAATATCTGTGCTTTTACTGCTCGATCTCAGCGATGCCTTTGATACCACTCACCATAAAATTCTCATAGATAGACTTGAGAACTGGATTGGGCTCTCAGGAACTGTCCTAAAATGGATCAGTTCATACCTGCAAAGAAGGGACTGCTTTGTGGAAATTCACAGTTAAATTATTTATACATGCCTACTCCTACAAGACAATGGGATATCTTACCACAGCTACGCAGATGATAACCAACCTACAGTTACTGTTTATGCGCATACCTGTATACACTGTCTGTGCACAAATTGTCTTTGCACTACTGTCTTTTTTTTATCTATTTTGTTAATCACTGCATGGAGAAGTGGCCAGGCAGTGTTTCTTTATACTGTACAATTCTGTATTGGTGTAATGACAATAAGGTTTAATTGAATTCAGTTATTATTATTATTTTATTTCTAGCAGGATTGATCACTGCAATCGTTTCCTAACTGGACTCAATCAAACAGCTTCAGCTGATTCAGAATGCAGCAGCCAGAGTCTCACTACGAGTAAATGAAGGAACACATCCCCCCATTCTTAAATCTATACACTGGCTACCAGTCTGTTCCAGAATACACTTTAAGGTGCTGTTACTGCTTTATAAATGTCTTAATGCTGCAGAAGCAGCGTGTTTATCTAATCTGCTGCAGTTATACGAGCGAGTGGAACTCTCAGATCATTAGGAACTAGTCAGTTAGTACTGCTAAAGGTAAAGACTAAACATGGAGAAGCAACGTAGCTACTTTGTGTGGAGCCAGCTGACAGAGGGAATTAGAAGCTGCTTGTTGAGATGTTGTAGTCTATTCCTTTTGCTGGAAAAGTTCTATTTTTATAAGTGATGTATAGATTTAACAGGATTGGCAGCAAGCCTGGGTGTGTCTAGTTTAAATGACCCCAATTATGGGTGGGCGAACTGGCAATAACATTATTTTACGATACAAAACCTGTAGTGTTACATATAATAATAATAATAATAATAATAATAATAATAATAATAATAATAGTAGTAGTAGTAGTAGTAGTAGTCTGCGTGGGTTTCCTCCGGGTACTCCGGTTTCCTCCCACAGTCCAAAAACATGCAGTCAGGCCAATTGGACGTGCTAAATTGCCCCTAGGTGTGAGTGTGTGTGTGACTGTGTATGTCTGTCTGTCTGCCCTGCGATGGACTGGCAACCTGTCCAGGGTGTATCCTGCCTTCTGCCCGATGACAGCTGGGATAGGCTCCAGCACCCCACCACGACCCAGAAGGATAAGCGGTTTAGATGATGGATGGATGGATAATAATAATAATAATAGTAATAATCTTACAATTACAATAATTTTATCTAAGATTTTTTTCACAAATTGCACTGCACTAAATCCAATTAAACAAGACCATTTAAGCTCTCTCTGTAAAGAAACATGTAGCTAGTCAGTGTTGTTTAAGTACTAACAATATCCACAATGTGCTCTAAAAAGTGTATTTTGACATAATTGCCCAGCCCCAATTCCAATTATCAAGTTTGGTTAATTGGTTGATTGAGTAAATAAGGGAGCAATTACTTTTTCACATAGGGTCAGCTGGTGTTGGATAGATTTTTTACTTCAATAAATGAAATGATTATTTAAAAACTGTATTCTGTGTTACTTAGGTTGTGTTCATCTTATAATAAACTGTTTGAAGATCTAGAACAATTATGTGTGAAAATTATGCAAAATTAAGAGAAACTGAAACAAATACTTGTGTTCACAACATTGTATATACTTTCTTCATCATTTTTAACATTTATCCATCAGTTTTCTTATCAAACGGGAACTTACTTTGCCACTCACACCTACATTCATATTTTGATCCTTCCCTCTGCCATGGGATATCTTGAGGATCTCTGGTACTGGGATTCTTTTGATCATCCATATTCACATCTCCCAGTCCTGTTTCCCTTTGTTATTTGTCATTACATCATTTAAATAAAAGTCAACTTTTACAGGTTAATGTTTGTGCTGCACAGAATTTAAATGTCTGAATGGTTCCGTCCTCTCTGACTGTCCTCCAGAAACACCTCTTTTTAACAGAGGAATTGCATGAACAAACTAACCAGTAACAGCAAGAATTCAGAAAAAAAACAGTTCTCAGAGTTTTTCCATCACTTAAAAAATGCTGTCCTGACAAGTGAAATCATCTTTATTTTTTTATATGTCTAACACTTCTCATTCTGAGAAATATTCTAAGATTATTCGGCCTATTTCTAGGCACTTTTACTCACCTTTGCTTATTTTTACCTTGTTTTGCAGCGCCCCCTAGTGGGTATTCTAGAAAGCCAGCGGAATGGAAATGGACTTGAATATTTTTAATTAATATAATGAAATAAAATATTAGTAATAAGTAATAAATAAACAAGCAAACAGGGAATAGAAAAAAAAACATTATGTATTCAGTAACATATTATACTATATAATATGTTACTGAATACATTTAGGACAGTCTACTCAGTGTTCAGCCATCACTACTGTTAAAAACTATTTGTCCGAACTCTGT
>NW_023495339.1:0-48160 GCF_904425465.1 Colossoma macropomum
CCAAGCCTTCACAGTGGAGATGAACTCCTTTCATAAATGACTCTGTGTTCACGCCAAACTCACCTCTGGTGTTCATTGCCAAAAACCTCCATTTTGGTTTGACCACAGAACACGATCCCACCGAAGATTGCAGTATTGTTTGGCAAGCTGTAAGAGTATCAATATGCTGGTTGTCGACAGGAGAGCCTTTACTCTGGAACCCACACAAACAACTTCTGGTTATATAGGTGGCGTTTGATTGTAGATTGTGAGACACAATCATTGAAGATTCTTTGTCCACTCAAACAATCCTCCTCACTGTGAGTGGGGTCAGTACAGACATATGTCCTCTTCCTGGCAGATTCTTATTATCTATAGTTGTTTTGAACTTCTTACTTATTGCCGTGATAGTGGAAATGGGAATTTTCAAACTGTTTACAGTGGGGCAAAAAAGTATTTAGTCAGCCACTGATTGTGCAAGTTCTCCTACTTAGAAAGATGAGAGAGGTCTGTAATTTTCATCATAGGTACACTTCAACTATGAGAGACAAAATGAGAAAAAAACATCCAGGAAATCACATTGTAGGATTTTATTTATTTGTAAATTATGGTGGAAAATAAGTATTTGGTCAATAACAAAAGTTCAACTCAATACTTTTTAACATAACCTTTGTTGGCAATGACAGAGGTCAAACGTTTCCTGTAAGTCTTCACCAGGTTTGCACACACTAGCTGGTATTTTGGCCCATTCCTCCACGCAGATCTCCTCTAGAGCAGTGATGTTTTGGGGCTGTCGCTGGGCCCTCCACAAATTTTCTATGGGGTTGAGGTCTGGAGACTGGCTAGGCCACTCCAGGACCTTGAAATGCTTTTTACGAAGCCACTCCTTCTTTGCCCGAGCGGTGTGTTTAGCATTACTGTCATGCTGGAAGACCCAGCCACGTTCCATCTTCAATGCTCTCACTGATGGAAAGAGGTTTTGGCTTAAAATCTCACGATACATGGCCCCATTCATTCTTCCCTTAACACGGATCAGTCGTCCTGTCCCCTTTGCAGAAAAACAGCCCCAAAGCATGATGTTTCCACCCCCATGCTATACAGTAGGTATGGTGTTCTTGGGATGCAACTCAGCATTCTTCTTCCTCCAAACACAACGAGTTGAGTTTTTACCAAAAAGTTCTATTTTGGTTTCATCTGACCACATGATATTCTCCCAATCCTCTTCTGGATCATCCATATGCTCTCTGGCAAACTTCAGATGGGCCTGGACATGTACTGGCTTAAGCAGGGGGACACACCTGGCACTGCAGGATTTGAGTCCCTCTCGGTGTAGACAGAAGAGCTTCTTAAAGAAGAAGTTACAGGTCTGTGAGAGCCAGAAATCTTGCTTGTTTGTGGGTGACCAAATACTTATTTTCCACCATAATTTACAAATAAATTCTTTAAAAATCCTACAATGTGATTTCCTGGATTTTTTTTCTCATTTTTGTCTCTCATAGTTGAAGTGTACCTATGATGAAAATTACAGACCTCTCTCATCTTTTTAAGTAGGAGAACTTGCACAATCAGTGGCTGACTAAATACTTTTTTGCCCCACTGTATCTATTTTCTTGTAGCCATTTCCTGATTTGTGCAGCTCAGCAACATTTTGTCGTCATCAACCATCACTGCTGTATTCTCTAGTCTTTCTCATAGCGATAGGTGACTGAAGGAATTCGGCCTGTGTTTCATCTCATATGTATTCACTAATGAAACAGAAGTAATAGCTGTCCATTGAAGTGTTCCTAATCTCTCAGGTGAACTTAAAAACATAAAATATCAATGAAAATATACTTCAGTTACATTTCACTCTTAAGAATTTCTAGAGGTGCCAACAATTGTGGCACACATACATTTAAGAAAAATGTTTACTTCATGACAAGATTTAGGTTTTTCTTTCAATCATTACACCTTAAATAAAGGTTAGATTGTTGCTTATATTTTGAACAAAAGATCAAAAGAATAAGTAATTGTGAATATTTTTTAAAGCTCATTTTGCTCATGATTACCAGGAGTGCCAATATTGGAGGGCACTGTATGTATGAAATTATTGCCTATATAAAACATTTACATTGCTTCATGAGTGTTAACTGATTCCAATATAGTATTTTTTAAATATTTTTTATAGGATAGAGCACACATACCTGACATGGTCTCCATAAAGCCAGAGAAAGTCAGTATCATCACACAAAGAAACATCATCCCTGAAAGACAGTTTACAGGAAGACAGGTAGCCATGAGGAGTGGAGTTAGCAAAGAGCACATTTGCAGCAACACAGACACTGGTGTGGGCACTCTGAATGGCTCATTTATTTACTACAGAGATCAGGCCAGGTCCAAAGTTTCAGCATTTAGTCAGTCCACTCCTAGTCTTTATTACGGTTTCCATTCTGTTCAGGAGACTTGCTTTCATTTTTTTTAAAGAAATGTAATTATTTTAAAGAAAACCTGCACAGTGATGCACACACACATAAGGATGTGAAGTATCTGCATATCACCAACCCAGTTCCAACAAGTTGTGACAGTAGGAAAAATGTCTTGCAAATCCATTTGACATGTATTCATATGAAAAAAGACAAAATGAGAAAATGTTTAATGCTTCAAGTAATTACCTTCATTGATTTTTTTGTATATCTATTTTTTATATTATATATATATATATATATATATATATATATATATATACAGAATATATATTTTGTGTATATATATACATACATCCATCATCTAAACCGCTTATCCTTCTGGGTCATGGTGGGGTGCTGGAGCCTATCCCAGCTGTCATTGGGCAGAAGGCAGGATACACCCTGGACAGGTCGCCAGTCAATCACAGGGCAGACAGACAGACATACACAGTCACACACACCTAGGGGCAATTCAGCATGTCCAATCAGCCTGACTGCATGTTTTTGGACTGTGGGAGGAAACCGGAGTACCCGGAGGAAACCCACGCAGACACGGGGAGAACAGGGAAACTCCACACAGAAATATATATATATTCTAAATTTGGGACAGTGGCATGTTTACCACTGCATTACATCACAATTCAGTAATCATTTGGGAACTGAGGACACCATTTGTTATAGTAGTGAAATTAATTTTTTTTTCCATTCTTGCTTGACATAACACTTTAGCTGCTCAACAGTCTGGCGTCTACATTGTCGTATGTTGCGCTTCATAATGTGTCCCACATTTTCAATTGGAGGCAGGTCTGGACTGCAGGCAGGCCAGTTTAGTACCTGCACTCTGTTACTATGATGCTGCGCTGTTGTAACATGAGCAGAATCTGGCTTGGCATTGTGTTGCTGAAACAAGCTGGGACAAGCAGGGCCTAGAGAACAACATCCATTACTTCCAAACACAATTTGAAAGGTGGACTGGTCTGATCACAGCACACGTTTCCACTTTGCATCAGACCTTTTGTGAATGCTCCTTTTATATCCAATCATGGTAGCATCACCTGTTAACTATTCACCTGTGGAAAGTACCAAAACAGGTGCTTTAATGATTCCACAAGCTTCACAGTTTTAAGGCCTTTACACACCAAACGTGATTTATTTGTATAATTTATAGCTCGTCATGCTATACTTTCACTTTTCCCAAATGGTAGTAGCCTAGTGTCACACTTTGCCCATTCAACATTATATGATTTCCACTTGAAGACATTCAGCCTGTTTGCTTTGTGTTTTGCCTCGTATGGAGTTGTGTCTCCAAAATCAGCTCAAAAAGAGTTATGGTGATCTGAGCTGTGTGCGAAAAAGCTCATAAAATTTAAGCTAGAAACATTAAAAAGGACTATGTTTAAGCTCCTGAATGAGGTGGATGAAAGCGTGATATTGTGGTGTTGCGTGATACGTACGAGCGTGATATTGTAAAGGATCCATTGTGGATCCTTCACAATATCACGCTTTACCTGTTTCATGAGAAGCAAAAGATCTTTTTTTTTTTCAAACAATTTGGTGAAATTCCAAAAATACTGTGTTGCCGCAGGTGGGTCTAAATGCAATAAAATCACATCTGAATATTTAATGTTTTAGTGCTGTTTATTCACATTGTGTTCAGTTTGTAACAAACTTTATACATCTTTTGAATACCTGGAGTTTCATAGTCAAAGTACATTCTTAGGGATGCTAGCTCACTGCTAAAACCTGAAAGCCTGAGATAATGAGGGATAGTGTAACGGTTACTAAACAGTAGGGGTGGGAATCTCTAGGCACCTCATGATTCGATTCGATTACGTTTCAGAGGGCTGCGATGCGATGATAAAATGATTATCGATGCATCTCTTTTTTTCTATACAGCGTTTCTATTTTCCTACTGTTTGAGGACTTGGTACTTTTAAAACAAAGTATTTGTAATGATCTATAATGAATTTACTTCCAATATCTTTTATTAATAAATCAAATGGAAGTGATGTGGCAAGTGAACTACTGGGAGATTCACTCGAAAGAGGCCCCGAATATTCTGTCGTAACTCCCATTAGGATGAAGCAATCTGAACCAAAAAAAAATACACTACATACTTTGATGTATGTGTAATCTATTGCATTACATGCGATGCTGGAAGTGACCTCCGTTTTCTGCCAGACACATGAAGGGGTACGGGGGAATGCTCTGGTTAGTTGCAAACAGAGGTTAAACGTCACAATGGCTGTCCGGCGCCTACCTCATTGCTCCGACGCAGGAGCATCCCGGCTTGTTCAAAGCTCCATATACTGAGGAGCACATTGCACACTGTTTCATTCAGATTGACTCGTCCTAGCAAAAGTTATTACAGAATATTCGGGGGCTCTTTCGAGTGAATCTCCCTGTAGAAGGCGCATTCACTGCTCTTGTTCAGAGAATGAGACGCTGCTGCCACTCATTTGTGCAGTTACGGTGAAATAAGATCCAGTGGTAGTGGATGACCACGCAGCGGGTTACAGCCGTCCTACCCGTTAAATTCAGTGATTTTATAACATCGGTTTTGGTCTCGTTGTAGAGAGAGGGGGGGGGGAGGTCGCTGTGTCAGTAAAATATCTTTGAAACGGGGCGCATGCAACATAGCGTGAAAGCCCTGTTTCGCAACGACTGAGAACTGGCCTGCAGGTCACATAGCAACGATGCGTTATGCACATTTATAAGCAGCGCAGTTGGTTTCCTGGTATGTTAAATCTGCAACAAGAGACTGTCAAACACTAAACAGTTGCGAAACTGAAGTCGCTTCTCTTTCGAATTCTCCCGTTCCACCTTAAATGGTGCTGTATTTACATTCGTCGCCTCAGTCAGAATTTAAGGTGGAACGGGAGAATTCGAACAAGAAGCTGGAGAAAGAGAAGCGACTTCAGCCTCGTAAGACAGTCGAACGTTGAGAGACATTTTAGAAGAAACTATTGAACTTTTGAGGAAAAGTTTTCTGGCGGAAATGGAAGAAAAGCGGCTGTAGCTAAAGCTTAAAGCAGAGCAGAGTAAGTCTGCGTTTTCATTTATATTGTTTAGTCTATACTAGGACATTAACACATACTGAGACATACTGGACATTAAATGTTGCGGCTCCCAAGCTGGTTTGATTTGTGTTGAAAGGACAAAATGTCTCTTCTTATCATTTGTGTTGTGACTCCTGACCTAACCTGGCTTTAACGCAGAGGGAGCCGGTCAGATTTCTTGCTCATCCCATTGTGTTTTTGTTATGTGCCGCCACAGACTGTCCGGGCGCTGCACTTACCCACTTCCAAGTTCCGCCTTTTGCGTTCCGTCAACATTACGGTATAAATTAAATATTTAGAAAATCGATTTTTGACATTTGTAAATCGATTCAGAATCGTTCACGTCCGCATTGCGATGCATCTAAGAATAGATTTTTTCCCGCACCCCTACTAAACAGTGATTGGAGGAGAAAAATGTTTAGGAAAGATGTGGAGAGTGTCAGGATTATGATCAGCTCAAAATCACACCAAACTCAAAATTACACCATTTCCTAACAGCAAGCTGGCATCCAAATGTAGTACTACATCACGGCAGAAGGCCTGCAGGATATCTACACTGGAAATGTCAAGTGTGTGACAAGTAAAACATAAACAAACCACAGATCTCCCAAAAAATAGCTGCTTTACTGACAGAGCTCTCCAGCTGTAATTTACATAGACTTTTATACTACTGTGCAGGTGAGCAGCTTGGACATGCTGACTTGTATCTACTTACCTAGCTAACCTAGCTAACAAACAGTATTCACCTCTAATTTCCAGCAATCTGGCTGTTTCTCTCCAAATTGTTTACCAGAAGATTCATAAAGATCCTTCACTTCTACACTTCATGGAGGACTTCCTTCTCATCTGCTTTAAGGTGTCCAGTCAAAGTTTATTTATACAGTACATTTTACAGCAAGCATTGTCGTAAAGTAGCTTTGCAAAAAAATCCAGGTCCAAGCCCCCATGAGGAAGCCATTGGTGCGAGTGGCAAGGAAAAACTCCCTAAGAGCGAGAGGAAGGAAACTTGAGTGGAATTGCAGAGCAACACAATGCGCCAAAACAGAAACAGGGCGCCTGTCAAAAAAGTTGCACCTCATCACATCATGCTCTGCTGCCCCAGCTGGTATAAGCATCCTCAGTGATTATA
The DNA here is from genome assembly GCF_904425465.1 of Colossoma macropomum. Taxonomy (NCBI): domain Eukaryota; kingdom Metazoa; phylum Chordata; class Actinopteri; order Characiformes; family Serrasalmidae; genus Colossoma; species Colossoma macropomum. Next base: position 6,612 of record NW_023495339.1, read on the forward strand.
ATGGAAGCATTTTGGTTTTGTTGTTCTCACTCGCGTTGCTTGCTGTTAGGACATAGTGTATTTTTACCGCCCTGCCGCTAGTAAAGTTCCCACCGTGAGTAAAAACAATGTTTAGAGTTAGATAAAAATTCTGATAACCAATAATTGGTAAAGTTTTATATCTATATTTTAATTTTAAACTCCAACAGCACAGCTGTACAACGTGGAATGTGTCAGTGATAGCGCTGATAAATGTCAAGCTCAAGTTATTTTAGCGACCGTGTTGCAGTTATTTGTCTTTATCAGGATCTCCAGTCCTACAGCAGAGACACACATCAGCTCATATATGATAATACGATCTGTAGTTTCTCACAGTAGAGCAGTTTATTATATCACACTCCTGAACACACACTCAGCTTCTCTACTGGACTTTAGACTGAATGATAAACTAGCTGTAACTTCCTTTTCCTCAGAAAGAGAAAACCAGTTGGAGCATACTCAGTCACATTAGAGTGTATCTGGAGTCCAAACAAGACTGGGCCAGCAGAGTTTTGCTGGACTGACATCAGCTGCACTGCATTTGTCATGCAAATGTCTACAATACAGAATATTTTTGTTTTATATTCAAAACTTTACATACTGGGCAGTACAATTATGTATCATGCTACTGCTTATAATAATAAGCATCACTATTTCTACTGCTAATAATAATCACTACTACTACTAACAACAACAACAACAACAACAACAACAATAATAATAATAATAATAATAATAATAATGGTAGAATGATTTCAGTAAATGTCCAAGTAAGTCAAGTTTCATTAATTTAACGGTACAATTATCCATGAAGACAGATTTAACTTTCTAGGTGCTCTCCAGGTCTGAATTACAACAGACTTTTACTAACATAGTAACATAGTAACATATCTGTCTGACTCGCACACACAGAATCATGAAATCTAGTGTAAAAATAGCAGCAAAACGGATTGTTTTCTAGCTGCTAGCATACATGCATACATGCTAATAGTGCAAGTTTTAAACTTCTGAACTTAAAATTTAATGGCAAATAAATGTAACTTTACAAAGTGATAACTAAAAAAAATTCATACATACATTTTCAATATTTATTTGTAATCTAATAGTAACAAGTACTTTAATTAGCATGACAGTTATAGTTAAATGCCTTTTTAGCACACAAAACAGCAGCCCACTGCCGCTTAGACCTACAATCTATGCTGTCTTTAGCATTCATGCTTTCTCCACAGATAACAGTTTTTTTAACAGATATGTAGATGTCATGATTTACTTCAGCCACCAGAGGTCTATCTGGAGTTTATCAGTATGTAGCATCTTTAAAGTTCAGAACTTCTCATGTTTGCTGCCTTCAAGTCGTGTCCGATCTTACGTGACGAGCGCACAAGAACACCACTACAACGCTGTATGTGCTAGTGGGAGATTCAGATTTACTGAGTTGGTCACATGTTATCAGATAAGCACTGGGAGCCGCTGATAGTTGGATTGTAAACTGGCTGTATTTCAGTTATTCAGCAGCCAAACAAGAACATTAAAATCTTCCACACATGAAAACAAAGCATGTTATGTGATGCTAATGTGATAAAAACATTACTCGTCTCATAAGCATCCTCTGTTTATCATTTTACTGCAGAAATTAAACTGAAAAACAAATGTAAACAAAAAATTATTTCCAGTGTGTCTGTCTTGTTTCTGACTAAAACCATTGAATTCAAACCCAAAGCTGTAGGTAGAAACTTACTGAAGACTTGAAGGCAGCATTATAAAGTCCTGATATTGAGAAACTGTTATGGTATTAAGATCAGTGTAAGTATGAGGTGCATGTGTGTATCTTTATGCTCTAAATACACTGTAAATGAAAAAGTTAACTAATGCTGTGTTTCCTTTTGTAGGAGGACTTTTTTGTTGTATTACTTATCTGGACTCAACTGAAAGAGTAACAGGATTCTCAAGCTGAGAGACGCAGAAAGCTGATTGGTCCTCAAGCATGGGTTTACTTGAATACTTTTGGATTACTTGAATACTTGGTAGATTGGGACTGGTATCATTGAAGGATTGGCAGCAGAATTCAAATGTTAGAACTAGAGCCAAAAATTAAACTTGCATGTGACCATTGTGTTAATGTTTTGTTTAATTTATATATTCATCATATTATATTATGTTCATTATATAACCACTAACTATATTATTATCATCATATTCATTAACTTATGTTCAGTCAAAATTTCAAAATACAGAAGAACATGCAAAGTTCTAGCTGGAGTGAGTTCTTTAAAAATTCAGCCTTTGACATGACATGATCTTTTAGCCGACTGTCTGGTTCTTTGTTTGTTTGTTGGTTGTTGTAGCCAGTTAATTACATATTCTTTTACACATATAATTACATATTCCTGGAATTTAGGAATTGTTATATTTATTCACATAGTGTTATGAATGGATATAGATGAGAGTATCTTTTCAATGTATTTCAATGTAAAATATCGATTTAAAGCAGTGTTAAAATAAATCATTTAAAATAATTGAAATAATCAATCAAATAAGATGATCATTTCAGTGATTGTATTGGTCCCAGAAACTTTATATTGGTGCATCTCTTAATAAACTATTACAAGTGCATATTATTTAATATTGTTTAGTCAACTGCTTAAAATTAGTCCTCTTAATCAGTCCTCTTTAGTTTTCTGCAAGTTCTCTTTCCCAAAATGACAGTTAGAAATATGGAATATAGAAATTTGGTTTCCCAGGCCTGGAAAATCAGTGCCAACACAGTAACACTCATGGAAAAGTCATGGAATCTCCTGAATACTGTTCATCATCTCATTACTTTTCAATCACTGAAGAGTCTCCATCACAGAAAACACAGCGAGATGTGAGACTTAGAGCTGCACACAAACGACCTGATTTACCAACTTTAATGACATAAACTCCAGTTAGCCAAGGGGTGTAGAGGATGATTTGACAGACAAACATGGATAAGGTCAATAAAGGAGCTAAATGAAGAGGGAAAAACACACGACTGCTGCTTCAGTGATGGAGATCAGAATAACTTCCTCAATGTGAGTCACAGAGCTCAGTCTGCACTGCAGCTGCATATTAGACAGCTAGAACACCACTGTGAGCACTTATGCAGGGCACTGTATCAGGATTTACTGTGAGAGAACCTGAACACAACACAGCTGAACACAATCTGTAATTACTGTCATTTCTGCCTTCTTTTCTTCTTCCAGCTGCTCAAACTGTCAGAAAACTGCCAAACTTGAAACAAGAACACTTGCATTGGTGTGAGAACTTCTGGCAGCTAAAGACATTGAAGATATCAACACACAGACTGGAGAGTCTACAAACCTAGCAGAGCATGTCTAGCTACACTAGCCGGGGACTTTCTGAAACAGAACACTGTTCATTCTGTACACCAACCAAACAAACAGAGAGCTCTGATCACTGTTGTACACAAGGTGATGGACCCAAATATAAACAGAGTGATGCATTACACTTAGCATTAGCATTAGCATTACATCTAGCATAGCATAGTTAATTCTACTAAGGCTAAGCATGCTAATTCTAATTCCGCCTCCATCCTTCCAGTTAGCACATTGGACCGGTCAAGCAGAACAAAAATGCCTGCAGAATAATCAGGGGTCCTGATGGCTCAGGAGACATAATAGTGATTTTCCTAAAACGTCTTAAGAGAGTTCATATTGAGATTTCTGTCTTTAGTTCAGATGCAGATAAACGTCAGTGTTATTGTGCTGGTAAATCTGAGTGACTTTATTATTATAAAAATGAAGAGATTATAAAAATGAAGATTACTGAGGAGAAACATCTGAGCAGCAGAGAGACTTAAGACTCCTTTGTCTTTCCATCTGATCTCACTGTTTAGTAATTATAGAAATATTAAGGAGATGTGTTTTCATTTTCCTTTACAATCAGTTTTGACCAACAGCACAAGAGTCGTGATGTTGAGAAATTAAAGTCAATCGATTAATCTGCATTTCACAACAGCCTCTAATGGTTTAGCGTTTTTAAAAACTAGCCCTCTTCAGTATCAGATCTCTTATTAACATTCTTATCAATGATTTTAGACACCAAACATAGAATCACACTATATTAATACTATCCTCAAACATTTCAACAATAAGATTATGATGTACTGGTCCTGTAAAGATAAATAAAGTGTGCAAGCAGAAATCTCCATGGAGAAATACTACAGCAGTAAAATCTCAAAAAGGGAGAGCAGAAAACTTGGACCTTTACAGACAGAGCCTTTAAAACCATAATCTAGAGTTTAAAAAGGCCAAACAACGGTTCCTCTTTTAGACATCATTAATAAAAACATTAAAACTCCTGTACATCACTGTGGACAGATCAATAAAGCCTCCTACAGTCACAGATCCTGAACTGCTCTCAGTCAACTAATGAATCTGCAGCTTGTTTTCTCAAAACTAAATAATAAATATCAGACACATAAATCATAAAGACCACACTGACAGAAAATAATGCTGCACCACACGTTTAGTCTCATTCATCTCAATGTAGCGGTCAGTTCCAAAATTCTTGAAAACTTTGAACAGTCGCTGAAAACTGCAGCTGTAAAACTCCTTTTGAAAAGGAACAGTTTAGATGTTTCTGCACTTAAAGGGGAACTCCACTGATTTTTTCAAAATTTCTGTATAATTAATTGTTGAGATGCAAAAAAACCCATATATATATATATATATATATATATATATATATATAGAGAGAGAGAGAGAGAGAGAGAGAGAGAGATAGATAGATAGATAGATAGACAGAAAATAATACAATGTAGAGAAACTTACAGACTCAGATATATTTAAAGTGGTGGTTATACCTATAACATACCTGATAACAATATACTGATATACCTACAAAACTCCATAGCTGGTTTGCATGTCTGTTTGAATAACACAGCTAGTTACAGGTCAGTAACCACATTTCCAAAAAGTTATCCAAAAAGCTCAATCTGCTCAACAAAGAAGTTCAATCAGCTCAACAAAAAAGTTCAATCAGCTCAACTTAAATAGATGTTAAAAATGTAAAAACCTTGAGATGCTTCCACCAGACTGAATCCTGCAGGAGAACAATATGGGATATCATATCTATGTATTTACACAGCTCACTCACCCAAACACTTCAGTCCTACAGACTTTATCTAGAAATTGTCTGATAATTTCTTAAAACTTATTCCAATTTTCTAATATGAATCATCCATATCATCATACATCTATCCTGCACCATACTTGTGTGGTCAGTAGTTTGATCAGCAGTGCTGTGTGGTCAGTAGTTTTATCTACAGTGCTATGTGGTCAGTAATTTGATCAGCGGTGCTATACTGTTCTCGTTAATTTGTTAGAACCAGAACTAAACAGCAGCCAAACTCTATCCACAAAAGGCTAGAGGAGTCAGGATGCAGCTTCTTGCAACAACTTTATTTGCCTTGAGTATGTGAATTTAGAGTGAAACTGAAAAGACATAAATTACAAAAGGTCACTAATGTAGTTTCCACACTGTAAAAAATTTCAAGCCTCACCAACTTAAAAATTATATGCCATGTTGTATTTCACGTAATTATGAAACTAGCATGAGAAAGTTGACTGAAATAGGAATTGCACACTATACTTAATAAATTGAAGATATAGTATATAATAAAGCAAATGCATAGGAAATGCAAATTCTAAACATATGCATTTTATTAACACATTTTAATATTTGTAGAGTATTACAGCACTTTTAGAGCACACTAAAGCATACTGTATGCAACAGATATTAAAGATATTGCCACACACGTCAAGTGTTAAAGCAGCTTTGCTCATATGACTTGAACACCTTGCTTTAAAAGCTCTCTTTTTGCATTGCAGAAAAAAAAAAAAAACTGAATGGATATAGATGAGAGTATCTTTTCGATGTATTTCAATGTAAAATATCTATTTAAAGCAGTGTTAAAATAAATCATTTAAAATAACTGAAATAATCAATCAAATAAGATGATAATTTTGGTGATTGTATTGGGCCCAGAAATTTTATATTGGTGCATCTCTTAATAAACTATTACAAGTGCATATTATTTAATATTGTTTAGTCAACTGCTTAAAATTAAATCAGTCCTCTTTAGTTTTCTGCAAGTTCTCTTTCCCAAAATGACAGTTAGAAATATGGAATATAGAAATTTGGTTTCCCAGGCCTGGAAAATCAGTGCCAACACAGTAACGCTCATGGAAAAGTCATGGAATCTAAACATATGCATTTTATTAACACATTTTAATATTTGTAGAGTATTACAGCACTTTTAGAGCACACTAAAGCATACTGTATGCAACAGATATTAAAGATATTGCCACACACGCCAAGTGTTAAAGCAGCTTTGCTTATAAAAAAAAATGACTTGAACACCTTGCTTTAAAAGCTCTCTTTTTGCATTGGAGAAAAAAAAACTGCTTACTTCTTAAGTTCAGCATTCAACATTTGTCTCTAACTTCCTATATCCACTTTACCGTATCAATTTAAGGAATTTACAAATGTAACAATGTTACAAATGTATCACACTCACCACAATCAACATCTGCAAACACAATAATTGCTCCTCTGTCAAAACAGCAGTGCCAAACAAGAAAACAAACAAACAAACAAAAAAAACACTGATGTACTACTTACAGGTGCAATAACTTGTTTTTTAGAGATTGCACTCTTGCACTGCACTCATTTCCAAGGTAGAGGAAGACTTTCTGGACCACTTCATATGTGTACTTTAGGTCCTTACGGTACTCTATGTTAAGTGCATACAACAGACCGATCAGAAGAGTGAAGGCATTTGTGTAGTCTTGCAAGTTATCCATGACTACCTGCTCTTCAAGTACAACTGCAAAATTGACCACACTGGGCAGTGATCTTGATGGGGCAGCGCTGTCCTTCACCACTTCAAGAATCCCCATTTTCATGTTCTTTGTGTGATCTTCTAATGCCTCAGTATCCTACAGAACACAAATAATATTACAACTAATATTGTGTATAAGTATTAAAACACATGCTATTACAAACATTCACAAAGAACTAGCTTTCTCTTCTTTACGGTTAAGCTAAAGCAGCGGCCTGTTTCATAAGCTGCATGTTTCAGTACAGCAAAGACAGTAATTCTGTACTTTATAACAGTGAGGAAAGTAATTTACCAAAAAAGTCTTTGAAAGTGAAGGACGCTCTCTCAAGTACAAGGGAAGCCCCCGACGAACAGTAGATTTTCTGTGTGCTGTTAAGTCTGTAGTCTGCCAAAATAAATAATTTAAAAAAAGCAAGGGAGTCGTGGGTAATGAGTAATGAGTGTTAGCTGAAGACAAGATTGTATATTGTCGCTCTCCATTCTTTCACTTTTAATGTAAGTAAATGTAAAGAGACTTTATTCCATGAAATTCTGCAGCATTTCTACAATCAGCATGAAATTTTCACACAAAGTTTATGGGAGCTGCTGTGCTCAGTTAATGTAGAAAAATATAAATCGACAAAGATGGAAATACATTTTTTCGGACAGTGATGACATGGAAATAAGCAATCAAGAAAAAAATCAAGAAAACAACAGATCAAGAAAAATATACTCTATAGTTCATAAATTGTTCATCCAGTTTCTCCAGGAGCTCTTCCATTTTACCACCTCCTTGATTTGCTTTGGCTCTGTACATCTTCAGTAAACCTCTGGTATGACTATCCAGTGATGTCAGGAGTGTTGACTTCAGGTCAATGTGGTTAATGCGTTGAAATCTCCTTTCTTCTCAAAGAGAAAGTAACATCCATCTTCGAGTTCAAGATGCTCAAGCTCATGTCTCTCTTCTTCACCTCTTCCTCCATTGATGCCCCCTCTTTTTCCAGAGCTTCTTCATCTAATCCAGCAGGATGGTCAGGAAGAAAGTTCAGTTCAGATCTTCGGGGTCTCTTTAGGGACCTTCTGGATGAATCTTGTCTCAAATGATTTACTGTAATCTCAGTGCACCCAGCATAGCATAGAGTTTCTGATGGTAATATACCATTTTAAACTTGAGACTGTATTTCCACCCTTCCCATCCAGTGTCACATCCTGGAGCTTTAAGACAAGGATGTTTCTCCACTAACGCACATGCTACCTTCTCCAATTGAAGAGCCCTGTGGATAATGCTCAAGGAAATTATGTTTTGGTCGCAGTCTCTCATTGAGAAAGACCTAAGCGAACAACTGACGATGATCTGAAATCTTGCTCTCTAGATAACAGACAGACTCGTGTGGCAATTTTGAGCTAACCACTAACTCCACAATGTCTTTCAAGTCCATAATCAATTCCCAAGCCTTTTCACCCTCTGGCACCATATCACCTACCATCAGAGAGATTAGTCTTAGGAGGGTCCAATTTTCATGACCATTTCCTCCAATTGTTTTTTTGGAGGAAAAGGTCTTAGGGATTTTTTGAGGACGGTTAATCCTATCAGAAAATCGGTATGGAAAACATTGAATGATGCTGTTTAGCTTTTCAAAGGTAAAGCACTTGTCAGCAATCAACTTCCGCAGACACAAAGCTAATTCAAATGGCACTATCCCTTCCAACAGATTGTGCAGTACGTCTGGAGGAAAGCCAGTAATGGTGTGAAAGAAGGAAAGCTGTTTCTGTAAAACACATTCAGATGTCACACCAAACACATTTGTCAATGCTTTGTTGCTCTGTAACTCAGCAATACAGCCATTGTGTTGCTCTGGACTTCTAAGCTGAAAAAGTCCCTGACTCACAGTAGTGGTCTGAATGTCATTCAAAGAGGTTAGACAAAATCTACAAAATTTCTCCGCATGAAAACTCTCCTGAAACCCTGCAAGTCCATGGGCTCCAAGGTTGTCTGCAGACACAGTGAGCACTGTCCCCCTAACACTCTCACCCTTCTGTTTAACAAACACCCCATCCTGCTCAAGACTTTTTAAATCATGTAAAAGGGGTTCAATAAAGGCCTCATAGCCATAGATTCGGACTTCAGTACTCTTTCCAAGGAATGCCAACTGAATTGAATTGAGACTTGATCGGTACTGTGAAGCCCAATTCAAAATGACCCAATACACTGCAGTAAGTTTGTGTTTCTTTCGAGAGATGCCCAGAGGGTTTGATACTTCAAAGTCATCAACATATGAACTAAGTGAAAGTCTGAAGTCATAGCCACCAAGCAGTGTGTTTTCTTTGAAGTACTTACCATCAAAGCACGATGTATAAAATCCCTGGTTGATGGGAAATGTCTTCTCAAATATTTCAGGTCGACTCAATAGGGTCTTCAATGCCTTCAGAAGATGAACATACATAAATGTGTGTTTTTTTGCCCTATTAAAAACATACTCAACAGACTCAGTTACACTAAAATTGTTTTTAGAGTAGAGGGTTCGTTTAAGACAGAAGACCTTTTTCAGTGGTAGTGGTCAAAAATGGATTTGTTTTGTGAACAGCATCTGCAATATCAGCAACAACTGACTGATCAATGTTACAGTTATGTCTGTGCAGAATTTCTTCAATTGCATGACAGGTGTTTGGTTTTGGGGTTAACAGAATGTCATTTAAACTGTCAATGATCTGCTGAGAGGAACTTTTGGACACATGCAACTTTGGATACATAAGAACAAGGCTGCAAGCTTGTGTTCAAGTATATGCTCAGTATCTACAGGATCTAAATCAGAAATCGGTGCTTCTTCTTGAATTTCTTCAGCTTCTTCAGCTTCACTTAGCACACCTTGTGATGAAGATGCAGCAAACTCAATACCTGCACCAAGTGCAGTACAAATAGATGTCCTGAAGCCATGCGCTGTGTGGTGTTTGTGCTTCTTGGACTTGTGAGCTCTGAAGGTGGTGTGATTAGTACTACTAAAATCACAATTTGAAAATAGACATTGAATTCTCTCATGGTTTTGAAGATGTCTTCCTAAATGACGAAGAAATGCTGCCTGGGAGCAAACATCTTTAAATTCACATATTTCACAACAGAATGAGGCATTTTCAGAAGATTTGTCTGGTTTAGAATGTATTCTCCATAAATGTGTTTTTAAGGCCCCTGTTGTTTTAAAAGTACAAACACACTCTGGATATAAGCAGGGAAAAGAATCTCTACCTGCTTGCCAATGATGAAGTCTGTAGTGCTTGAATAGGATGTCTTGTTGTGGCGTTGAAAATTTACAGTAGCGGCACCACATAGGACTCACCTTGTGTTGAGAGCTAAACACCTGGAAAATAAAAACAATACAAATAGTAGATATTTCAACCACTTGTCAGCTAGTATGTATTTGTATTAAGACAGTGCATCTCACAACCTAAGTAAACGTACAATGTGTTCAGATATTAAAATGTCGTAATGATTAGCTGCCAGTGAGTGTGTACAAACAGAATTAGGTAGCTGTGCACACGTTAATGCTATTGCATCCTCCACAGAAAATTAAAGACGGTAGCTAAATGCTTCCAAGGCATGCTCTGATATAACACTTTGTACATAACAATAACTTTTCATCAAAGTCAAATCAAGATAATCCTCTTCAACTATCAAATACAAAATTGACATCAACTGAAATAATCTGTAGCTATGCTCGAGAGAATAACTTAGAATTTCTCTGGTCGTTTCAATGAACCAGAAGCGGAAATACCAAATTATACGACTATTTGTGACATCAGTGATATAGGCTAACTGCAAATGACATTTAAGTCGAATTTGAATGCAAGAAAATCAAAGAGCTTTGCTAGTGTTCCGGTAAAATGCAAGAGTAAGATCACTTTCACAGAGCTTAGCTAACCTTAGTTGAGAAAATTTGCTGGGCAAAGTCCCTGGCTAACTAGTCACAACACTGCTTAACTGAGTTATCAGACATAAACTAACGTCAGTTAGTTAGATAAATGGTTATTCGTATTAGTATGTCTGGACTCACCACTCAGCCAAGATCTACGCATTGATAGGTGACTTCAGTGCTGCTCGTTTCTCTGGAAAATGTGGCACGCAATCCTTCTTCTTTGTGCTCATGCTCAGTAGTTTCAAACGTCTAGCTCTTTTGCTCAGCAAATGCAGATTTTTTTTGTTCAACTTGAACAGTCAACCGAACACAGTTATGCTTGTTCGTCGAATATAAAATTGTAAGTTGAATAGCAAACATGATATAGTTAATGATTAGACTCATTTTTTTTGTTTTGGGCCAACTACTTTCATGTTTTATGTTGTGCCAGCATTTATTTTTTTATTCCCAGAACATTTCTGAACATTGATTTTTTACAGTGCACATAAAATAAATTGTAAGTCTGTAACATACACAAATGAAACAGCATATGACACAAGGACAAAGATACAGGGTAGCACCAAGCTAGGAGCATGCTAACAACCACAGCTAATGTAATTAATCTCAAAATGAACACAGACATTGCTTCAAAGAGATTGAAAAAGGATGATAACATATTAACTGAGCTTGCATTCATTTCTGGCTGTGCTTTCCCAACACTTCCTGGGTCTCTACTTCCTCTCTCTTTTTAAAGGAACATATTCAGTATATCCACTAGGTGGTGCTATTTTCTTGCCTAAATAAACATTTCACCCTTTGCTTTGCCTGGAAAGTAGAACAAGTGCTATGTGGTCAGTAGTTAGATCAGCAGTGTTGTGTGGTCAGTAGTTTGATCAGCAGTGCTGTGTGGTCAGTAGTTTGATCAGCAGTGCTGTGTGGTCAGTAGTTTGATCAGCAGTGCTGTGTGGTCAGTAGTTTAATCAGCAGTGCTGTGTGGTCAGTAGTTTGATCAGCAGTGCTGTGTGGTCAGTAGTTTGATCAGCCGGACTGTGTGGTCAGTAGTTTGATCTGCAGTGTTGTGTGGTCAGTAGTTAGATCAGCAGGGCTGTGTGGTCAGTAGTTTGATCAGCAGTGCTGTGTGGTCAGCAGTTTAATCAGTTCCAGATTCTGCCTCAAAGTGAGACTCAGAAAAAAGGTGAACAGGTCAGAAATGCTAACAGTAGTAAATGTCCTGTTTTTCACAGCAGCACAAAAAAGTTACAGCAGCTGAGAGAAACAACGTCTACCACAAAGTGCAGCATCGGTCATCATGGTGATCAGGTCACTGTGGATCAAATCTCTCACTTAATTTAAATTTAGTTATGAATTAAAAGCATGTTTGTAAAATCCACCAGTCCTTAAGGACACATTCATCTGCTCTAGTATTATTAATTTATTAATTTATTATTAAGTACTAGAAATCAGAACTGAAAGTGGAGCTCAGGAATGAGAGCCTGTTGAAACACGCAAGAACCAGCTTGTTGTCAGTTCTGTAGAACAGAATAAGAATCTGATGCTCTCACTGCCCCACAGTAAGAAATGTACTGAGCTGTGGATGTACTGAGTTGTGAATGTACTGAGCTGTAAATGTACTGAGCTGCGAATGTACTGAGCTGTAAATGTACTGAGCTGCGAATGTACTGAGCAGTGAATGTACTGAGCAGTGAATATACTGAGCTGCGAATGTACTGAGCAGTGAATGTACTGAGCAGTGAATGTACTGGGCTGCGAATGTACCAAACTTGATGAACTAAATACCAAATATGATGAACTAAATTTATCAAAATTGATGTATGAAAAACTTTTATTCCATTAAAATCATACAAGTACAGTAAGTTATATATAAAATATAAAAATCTAAACATATACTGGACTTGAGATGAAAGTATGTGATATAGCTGTGTGTCGTGCTGCGCTTCTCCAGCAGTGTGTGGTAGAGTTTACTTGGTAAAACCATTAACATTACCATTAACCATTCACCAAAACAACTGAGGTCTATGACAAGCTATAGTCTATAGTTTGATCCAGTGCCATAGGCAGAAATACATTTTTGGGTAAGCCTGTGAAAAAAGTGGTAAGGCCAACTTGGTAAATCCCATTTCCAAATGTGCTAATGTCCTGCAATGTCACAACATCAGCCTACAGCCTATTCCAGACATGCGGTCTTTACCCTACCTAATCCACCACATCTACTCTATGGTAATACAAAACAATAGCAATCAACCAGATTACTGGATTCATATAAACGCAATCAACACTGCAGCACCCTTCACTATAAAGCATGTGTTCACTCACCACAGCCATGTTTGTCCAATGAAGATGACATTACTGAGATAAAATCAGACAAAACAACACAGTAAACGTTAAAAACTAAACTTAACCACTGTAGGCTAAAGCGTACTGCCACAGCAGGAATGAAGAATACTTATGATCCATTCATGTCTTACCTTAATGCACTGAAGTAAGGTTAGATGTTTGCCTTGACATTTTCACAAAGCCCACGTTAGCCTTTGTAGTAATAGAAATAGTTAATTATAAAGAAACTTCCTGATGCAGATGTCTTTACAGTGGTGGTGATAGGAACCAGGGGTCACCATGACTACAACACAAATTTCATTTACATTTTATTTACTATCCAAAACCACCAGTGAAACTACACGTGTGTTCTGAGTTTTATACGGAATGTTGATGACGGTAAAATAGTGATAAATCTGAAAAACATATATTTTTTCTAGAACTCAAAGCATGTACTCCTCCACCATGAATGGATTTTTTTTTTACCTTAATCAAACAAGTTACATTAAAACTGTTACAAAAAAGTCTCAGATTTCATGTAGTGCATTTTTAGTCATTTAATTTAATTATGTTTGTGAGGTAGCTTAGAGTCATTAAATATGTGTGATGACTTTTTGCTGTCTGATCTTGCATTATTTCATAATTTAAAGAATATAAATATATAAATAATATATCAATAAATAAGTAAACACAGTGTATGATTTTCAAAGCATCATTCAATAAATGTCAAAGTACCTATGTAGCAATTGCTAAACATTAAACAGTAATGCTAACTAGAAGAGAGGAGCTACCATGCTAACATCTCACTACAGAATATGTTGGATTCTGGCTAAAAAAAAAAAGCACTTACAAGTTTAGATAATGATCATTCAAATCTGAGGAAGTGAAGTCAAGTAACAATTATAGGGACAGAAAGCTGAAGTTAAGCCTGTTCTGTGGTGTTTAGATCTGTAGCCTGATTGGCTAGTTTAATATTAGATTACTGGTGCTCTGTTGATGCAAATTTAAATAAAAACTAATACTAATGTTTGAGAGTAACTGGTGTTGCAACAACAGAAAGCCAGAATCAAACCTGTTCTGTGGTGTTGGGGAGAGAGAGCTTATTTAGCTGGCCAAACGTCACACCACAGCACAGGCTTGGTTCCAGCTAACTGATGCTAAAATGACACCTGTTTATAGGATATCTGAGAGTCGAGTGACTTGTTGGAGTGAGAGCTGAAATCGAACATGTGTAGCTCTTTAGTGTGGCTAATTTACTATCATGCTTCGTTTTTCTTAGTTTGCTTTTTTCCTGGCTCTGACTTTTCCCCTCTTTCTGTCAGTGCCACCTACTGATGAGCTGCTACACCACCAATCAGTGAGCCCTCTAAAACATAAGTGGGTGGAATATGTTTATTTAGCCATTCAGACTTGGAATGGAAATTTGATGTCATAATTTTGAAATACCATCATCATTTTGGAATAGTATCATAATAAAAAAAAACTACTGTTTAAATTTTGATTTGCTGGGCCACAGGACACATTTCCACTTGACCTCAGTCCATTTTAAATGTGCTCAGGCCCAGAGAAGGTGGCAGCATTTCTGGATCATGTTTATATATGGTTTCTTCTTTGTGTTTTAGAGTTTTAACTTGCATTTGTGGATGCAGTGATGAACTGTTTTCACAGACAGTGGTTTTCAGAAGTGTTCCTGAGCCCATGCAGTGATTTCCACTACAGAATCATGTCTGTTTTTAATGCAGTGCTGTCTGAGGGCCCAAAGATCACAGCCAGAAAATACTGGTTTTCAGCCTTGTCCCTTGCATACAGAGATTTCTCCAGATTCTCTCAGCCTTTTACTGATATTATGTACTGTAGATGATGAAAAGCAAAAGTTCTTTTCTATTTTACATTAAGAAACGTTATTCTTGAATTGTTGCACTGTTTGATCGTGCAGTCTTTCACAGAGTGGTGAACCCCTCCTCATCTTTACCTCTGAAAGACTCTGCCTCTCTTGGAGGCTTTTTTATACTCAGTCATGTTACTGACCTGTTGCCAATTAACCAGCAGTTTTTTTTTTAGCATTACACAACTTTACCAGCCTTTTGTTGCCCCCATCCCAATGGTTTTGGAATGTGTTGTTGGCATTAAATTCAAAATGGGCAAATATTTTTCAAAAAAACATAAAATTTCTCAGTTTCAACATTTGATATCTTGTTTTGTACTTTTTCAATGAAATGTACGGTTTAAATGATTTGCACATCATTGCATTATGTTTTTATTTACAATTTGCAAAGCATCCCAACTTTTTTGGAAATGGAGTTGTATAGTGGTATATAGTTTCACAGGGGAAAAATACATCACTCTCACTCAAAGAAGAAATAACTTACTAATTAAATAAATTAATTAATTAATATTGTTTTCAAATGTCATTAATATTTCTGTGTATCTGACACTTCTACATAATTCTGTATATGAAAAACTGTATATATGTAATATCTGTGTGCAATATATATCAATAAAAGGTATTTGCTTTAAATGTAGTTATTTGTTTGTGTTTACTTGTACTTTAGAGTAAGTGAATTTATATACATATAAACATATTAATATTTACACATATATATTAACGATTATGTGAAATCTGACCTAGAATGGCCTGGGTTCAATTCCCGGCCGGGCGACCAGGGTCATTTCTGTGTGGAGTTTGCCTGTTCTCCCCGTGTCTGCGTGGGTTTCCTCCGGGTACTCCGGTTTCCTCCCACAGTCCAAAAACATGCAGTCAGACTAATTGGACTCGCTAAATTGCCCCTAGGTGTGAATGTGTGTGTGTGTGAATGTGTATGTATGTCTGTCTGCCCTGTGATGGACTGGCGACCTGTCCAGGGTGTTTCCTGCCTTCCGCCCAATGACTGCTGGGATAGGCTCCAGCACCCCACCGCGACCCAGAAGGATAAGCGGTTTAGATGATGGATGGATGGATGGATGAAATCTGACCTTCTTCAGTAGCAGAAGGTTACAGTTACTTTCAGTTTCGTTTCAGTGCGTAACCTGATCCCGTGCTGATACTCGCCCTCTAGTGGTAAATAAGTGGAACATCCCAAAATGCTCCATGCACACTGTGTCTGCAGCCTGTACTTTTGTCTCTCTCTCTCTTTATCTCTTCCTAGCCTAAGCACATTAATAGTTTTCACATATTTAGAGGTCTCTCTCTCTCTCTCTCTCTCTCTCTCTCTCTCTCCACATGTTTACAGTGCTCCTCTACACAAATTCACATAAAAGGATTTACGTGCTTTAACCCTCTGTTTGTGTCTCGTGACTGGTTTCAACATCAGCTCATCTCACATTTCCCTTCAGTTTAATCCACCACTGAGCTGAATTAAAGAATCCATACATACAGACACTCAAAATATCTTGAGTCACACGAGCTGATTGTACATTACTAGATTTAATATTTAATTAAATCACTGTGTGAAATCCAGAGCGGTGAAACCTGTAAACAGCTCCTCTTCACTGAGGGCGTCATCTTAAAGTTACCTTCAGTTCTGTTTCTATCCAGCACCTGATCACTTGATCAATATCGCCATCCAGTGGTTAGGTGGAAAAAACATCCTTCCCCCCGCAGATCTCAGTCTAAACAGGCTACATGCTGTCTCCAATACGGCTTGTTGACAAAATTTTTTCTCTCTTATGAAAATGATTTATTCTCTCTTAATATTGAGTTTGATTTAGTTGGTTATTCACTGAAATATTTCTTCTGCTTTTAGTTCTGTGCGTATTTTGAGCTTTATGCTCTTGTGAAGCTACTGTAGCAACTCAGATATGTATATATATTGTGCACCTTTGCCACCTTTATTACTATTAATATAATTATTAATAATAAGCATTCTCTCTATATTCATTTAATACAGTTTAAATTAGTACTTTTGGTGGCACTTTTGGTGTCTCCTTCTGGAACTGCTGTTGAGAATTTTTTCTGTTTACTGCCCCCCAACAGTGAAATGAAATATCCGCCCACCCTAAAACCTCATTTGCTGTAATGAATTTCACTTCCACAACCAGATATTTCAGCCATAATCTCAAAATACAGCACTGAGGAGAAACCAAGGTGGATATGACTTTATAAAGTATCTGATAGAGGTAATAAACACGCCCGTCTAAAGCGCTGCAGGTCTGTCCCTCTGCTGGTCAAACCGCGCTACTGCACATCACCACACCTTTTACAGTATTAGTGCTTTATCAGCTCAGTGTACCTCATGAACAGTAATGCGCTATCAGCTATCACACAGCTATCGGCGTTAAATACGACTATATCTGTATTCGCCGCTCAGTTTACAGCGTTTATACATTCAGATCTTCACTCAAACGCACAGCTATCAGCGTTAAATACGACTATATCTGTATTCGCCGCTCAGTTTACAGCGTTTATACATTCAGACCTTCACTCAAACGCACAGCTATCGGCGTTAAATACGACTATATCTGTATTCGCCGCTCAGTTTACAGCATTTATACATTCAGACCTTCACTCAAACGCACAGCTATCGGCGTTAAACACGACTATATCCGTATTCACCGCTCAGTTTACAGCGTCTATACATTTAGACCTTCACTCAAACGCACTCTTGGCCCTCTGATCGGAAGTTTGTCTCGTGTTTCAGTGATCAATCACTGAGTTGAGAAGCGTTCTAACTCATTTCTTATTTTGCCATGACATCAGTTTTTCAGGAACACTGTATCACTCTGCTGAGACGCTGTTCCTAAGCAATGACTTTGACAGCTGTAGGAGACGCTCAAGCCATTTGAACGTTTTTACTTCTTACTTTGCCACAAGCAGAAAATGGACACTTTTAAGATCACATTTGACCGACAGCTGATTTGGTCAGACTCTGAAGAGGAAACTACATTAAATTCCCAAACTGTCAGTTGGTCTGTGTGGAGCTGGAGAACGAACTGCCGGCTGTGCCATGAGTGAGCGGAGCTCGTTATTCTGATGTAGCAACAAGCTGCTTGTTAAGGAACTATAATTTAGCGGAAGGAACTGCTAACATATTAAACGCCGCGTTCACAGCCCAGTTTATTAATTTCTTACTTTATTTATTTAACTGTTGTATAAAAGCAATAGAACACTCGAGGTTATGTGTTACAGCAAATAAAATCATGGCTGTGATGATCTATGGCATGAGCCGAAGGAGACCAAATCACAGCCGTGATGTTATTTTGTGATAACACACTCCCTCTTGTGTTCTATTGCTTAAATATACATAAACTTTGACTTTGACTTATGGAGACCAACAAGTCTAAAGGAGCAGATCTGATGAAGCTCAGTGATCAGAAAGTAAGCAAGATATAGGTGTTTAAGCTTTAAGTTATGATTAATATTGAATTTAATTGAACTTTACTGAGAAAATATAATATTTGTCACTATGACCATAAAATTGTCACTTAGCTCATTAAACATGCCTATAAAGTAAAACCACTCTCTTTCTGAATGCACCAAATGACGGAACTGATGTATAATCTATGTATTTGAACATTATACTTACAACCTTACAGCTCTAAAAGAAAGGACATAGTATTGCTTGACTTCAGTACCTTTGCTTGTTCTGCGCCTGTTGTAAGTGGGTGGATATAGTGTCATAGTGTTTCCCCTGACTTGTATAAAACATTTGCACTCCATTTATTCCTTTGGTAAAAAAAAGAACATTATTTAATAATAATTATACAAAAATCAAAATAGCTGTCCAATCAAAAATCTGTATACAAGCACACCATTCTCAATCAGACTGAATGTTCTGGACTTGGAACAATGTCAGTATCATGAAAACTGTGGGTTTATTTAGCCGACAAAAATCTGGCTGAAAAATTACAAGAAAAAGAAAAATAACTATAAAAGTATATTTGCTAAAGACAATGCAGAGTGATTATGCACCTCAAACAATTTAAGAATGGTTGCTAGGGTGTTGCCAGGCAGTTACAATGGTATTTAGCATGGATGCTAGGATGTTGCTAGGTGGTTGCAGTGGTATTCCAGATGGTTGCTGTGGTGTTGCTTGGCAATTGCTATGGTATCCTAGGTGGTGGCAAAGGTGCCACTAGATTGTTAAGTAATGTCTAAAAACTTTTGGCTACACAGTGTATACTGACTGTACTGTGGGGTGTGTAATCATAATATAAGAACAGTGTCCAAAAACTTTTGGTCACATAGTGTATACTGGCTGTAGTGTGTGGTGTATGATAATATATGAGAGTAGTGTCCAAAAACTTCTGGCTACAGATTCTATACTGACAGTGGTGTTTTATGTTCATGATATCGGAACAATTTGTCCAAATATTTTTGACTACCGAGTGTTTAATGACTGTTGTGTGTGGTGTAAGTTCATGATCTAAAAGCAGGAAGGAAATGCAAAGTGATTGAGCTGCTTAAGCGATTCAAGAATGGTTGCTAAGGCATTGCCAGGCGCCTACTGTGTTATTTCCCATTGTTCTAGGGTTTTCCTCAGTAGTTGCTGTGGTATCCCATGTGGCTGCTATGGTGTTGTTAGGTGGTTGCTAAGGTTTTGCTAGATGGTTGCTGAGACGTTGATTCTAGGATTTAGGGATGATTGAGGAATTAGGGATGAAAAACAACACGTGGAGGAGTGTGGGTCAGTATGGCTGTGGACTAGAGCCTGGGGAGTTGCCCTGAGTGAATACATGCAGTTTGATGGCTGTCAAGTAAAGAAATAATGCAGCTTTTTCAGGGGGCAAAAATTAATCAAATTCTATGGGACAAATAAAAGATGAAAAACCAACAGATGAATGTGGGCCAGATCAACATTGAATTTGTGCCTGGGGGCCTCCCCTGAGATAGTATTTGCGAAACGGTGTCTTTCAGTCGAGCAGAAGTACAGTAGATGGGCTTGCCACTTTTACACTTTGTTAATTCCTATGGGGAAAATTTGTAATTTAACTAAGATTACTAAAACCGCACGTCAGATCAAAAAACTGTATACAAGTACACAATTCTCGATCAGATCGAAAAATCTGGGGCTGGAATGGTGTCGATATCTTAAAAATTGCAGGACAAGTTAGAGGACAAAAAATGTGTACCAAAAAGAAGAAAAAAGAATATCCATTTTGAAATATGGAAGTAAGTACTTCCCATTTTGTGCCATTTGAATCATGAATTGCATAAAATGTCATGGGAACACTTAGGAAAAGCAATAAAGCACCTAAATAGTAGTCCACATCGCCAAGTGGAATAAAGACATGAAGTGGCCTGACATAAAGAATATGTAAATGAAGCCGTAGCACTTGGTTACATTCGCCCGTCCACATCACCTGCAGCTGCGGGTTTCTTTTTTGTGGAAAAGAAGGATGGTGGTTTGAGGCCCTGTACAGATTATTGAGGGCTTAATGCCATTACAGTGAAGAACCGTTACCCTCTTCCCCTAGTGCCGTCAGCCATAGAACAAGTGAGAAATGCCAAAGTATTCACAAAATTAGATTTGCGCAGCGCATATAATCTTATCAGAATTAGAGAGGGAGATGAATGGAAGACGGCATTCATCACCACATCTGGGCATTATGAATACACGGTGATGTCATATGGATTAATAAATGCCCCGTCTGTCTTCCAAGCTTTTGTTAATAAAATATTTAGGGACATGCTCGACAAATCGGTTTACATAGATGACATTCTCATCTACTCGAAATCACTCACTGAACATGTACAACATGTTAGGCAAGTGCTTAAAGGCCTCAAGGAAAACCACCTTTTTGTAAAACTAGAGAAATGTGAATTCCATCAATTCCATATAGCCTTTCTGGGTTATATAATCAGCACACAGGGTGTGCAGATGGATGACTCAAAAGTCACTGCTATTACTCAGTGGTCCCAGCCCAAAACGGGAAAAGAACGCAACTTTAGTAGTGTGGCAGCCCCTCTTACCTCTCTCCTCAGGGGAAAACCCAAGACCCTCAAGTAGTCATCAGAAGCTGCCACAGCATTTGAATCCCTGAAGCTAAGCTTCACTTCTGCTCCCATTCTGTGCCATCCAGATCCCTCTCTCCCTTTTGTAGTGGAAGTAGACGCTTCTGAAACCGGCATTGGAGCTGTTCTGTCCCAGTGTCATGGTGAACCCCCCAAAATGCATCCATGTGCTTACTTCTCACGCAAGCTTAGCTCAGCGGAACGGAATTATGATGTGGGCAATCGTGAACTTTTAGCAGTTAAAGCTGCGCTGGAAGAATGGAGACACTGGTTGGAGGGCGCTTGTCACCCCTTTGTGATCCTGACTGATCATTGGAATTTGGAGTACATCAAAACAGCCAAACAACTAAATCCACACCAAGCAAGGTGGGCTTTGTTTTTCACTAGATTTAACTTAATAACCTATAGACCTGGATCCAAAAATTGCAAGGCTGGCGCTCTATCATGCTTGTATGAAACCCAACTAACCAAACCAACTGAAGAGACCATTCTTCCCCCTTCATGTGTTGTAGCACCTGTGCATTGGGAGATTGTGGATGATATCCAATGAGCCCTAATTGATGAAACTCCACCACCCGAATGCCCACCATCAGGGACGTACATTCTCTGCAGCATTCGTGGCACCCTTCTACAATGGATTCACACTTCACTTAGCTCTGGTCATCCAGGTATTCAACGCACCCTCACTTTAGTACAGAATAAGTTCTGGTGGCCATCAGTAGCCAAAGATGTCACTGATTATGTTAAAGCCTGTCAAATCTGTGCCCAGAGCAAATCATCCCACCAACTCCCTGCTGGCCTCCTAGAACCACTTCCTGTTCCCCATCGTCCTTGGACTCATTTATCCATAGACTTTATCACTGATTTACCTTAATCTCAGGGTTTTACCACTATTTTTATCATAGACCGATTCTCCAAAGCCTGTCGCCTGGTGCCCCTCCCGAAGATCCCCACTGCTATGGAAACCACGGAAACGTGTTTCGAGTCTTCGGAATTCCGGAAGACATCGTCTCAGACTGGGGCACGCAGTTCACTTCGCGAGTGTGGAAGGCCTTCTGCAAACTACTGAACATTTCAGTGAGTCTGACATCTGGGTATCACCCCCAGTCTAACGGGCAGGTGGAATGACTGAATCAGGAGGTGGGTAGGTTTCTTCGTTCGTACTGCAGTGATTCTCAAAACAACTGGAATCGTTTCTTGCTTTGGGCAGAATATGCCCAAAATTCACTCACTAATACCTCTACGGATCTCACCCCTTTTCAGTGTATCTTGAGATATCAGCCGCCACTCTTTCCATGGTCAGGTGAACCCTCTGATGTTCCGGCAGTGGATGCATGGATGAGACGCAGTGAGCAGACTTGGGAAACTGCTCATATATGCCTCCAATGGGCTATTCAGAGGCAGAAATTGCAGGCGGACAAACATCACAGAAGGCATCCTACATATCTTCCCGTACAGAAAGTGTGGCTCTCCACTCGGGATCTTTGCCTCCATCTCCCCTGTAAGAAGTTAAGCCCCCGTTTCATTGGTCCCTTCACTCTTGATGAATGAATCCAGTCTCCTATAGGCTTACCTTACCCTCCAACTATCGGATTTCTCCCTTTTTTCATGTCTCCCTATTAAAACCTGTTTCTCCTCCAGGTCGGTTTCCCCTCCCTTCCTCAGATCCTCTGCCCCCTATGATTGTGAATAGTAGCCCGGCGTATACAGTCCGGTCGTTACTGGATTCCCGGTGACGGGCAGGTCGCATATTTTATTAGTTGACTGGGAAGGCTATGGCTCTGAGGAGCACTGTTGGGTACCTGTGTGTGATATTCTGGACCCTTCCATCGGTCTCATCCAGGTCACCCTGCTCCCAGACCAAGAGGCAGGCCCCGTCAACGAGCTCATTCGGCTTCTGGTGCCACCTCTGGTGGGGGGGGTTCTGTCATGTGCAACTCCCAAACTGGCCACAAGAGGTCATCCTCTCCAGAATTCTGACTGCCACTCACCCACACCTGTTGTTCATCGCTGTTCATCAACTCCCCTATTAATACTTACACTCTCTTTCCATTCATCGCGAAGCATTGTTGGTGTGTCACTACAATCCTGAGCCTTTTCTCTGTAACGTTTTGACATTGTGGTATTTTGATCTTGGCTAGCCCTTTTTTGATTCTGAGTTTTGGATTTTGTCTTGGATCTGTTTTGTCTTTTTGGCCTCTGACCCTCTGCTCTACCCTGATTTTGTTTTTGGACTGTGTTTTTTGTACCTTCAACTGTCACAATAAAGCCTGCTCATGGATCCTAACAACCCACCTAGTCCAGCATTGTTACACATAACATACGAAGACATTTATTACGATTTTGTGTCGTCCCTTTGTGTGGATGGGTGTACGTTGCCCAACTACAAAAGCACAGAGGCTTATCAGTATTTACACAGTGGAAAAATTGGACAAGTAGTCCACATGTACAAAGTGGTGGGTCCTTCAACGTCCACGTCAACCGGTATAATCAAGACAGTCAGGTGCTCCTGTATCACAGGACAAGGGAAGTCCTGTAACAATGCCACTGCGATCCTCTGGAAGATAAGTTAGGCTAAGATACAGCGACAGCTAATAAACAGGTTAAATCTAACAGCCATTCTGTAACTGGTAATAGTACTTACATAATTTGTTTACATACAGTTTAGCCAAGTATGCCACAGTTTTTATAGAGCTGACATCTAAATACAGCAGCCCACCTCAAAATTATGGCTTGTAGCTTGAAACATATTGTATTAGTCTGACATTTATTAATATCTACATTTAATTTCAAGTTTGTAAAATTTTAAGTAAATACAAACATTTTAAAGCTGCATAATGTATTTACTAAATATGTACTTTTATAAAGCTACTAATATGAATAACTAACTTTCATTTTTTCTCAGTCAACAGAATGTAAATTTTACCTGCTCTTGGTAAGTACAAGGTTTAATCTCATGTTGGAGGCTGCGTGGATGAAGGTAAGTAAGGTGATTCAGGTTATGCTAAAGTTAAAATGTTGTTTTTTTTTCCAGATTTTAATTTCTTGTTATACATCTAATCCCACCTGACATACATTTACTAAATATAACAGTTTTTGAGTGAGTGTGACTCATTAAGCTGGCAGAAGTAAAGAAGGCTCATGTCACTACAGTGCCTGATGGTTATCGTTTAATGGGTAGTCTTTTGCTGGGTATTGTGAGGGAGTAAGTAACCTTGGAATAAACTTCACTGGCGAGATCTCATGAGCTGGATCAGGTGTGCTGAGGCAGGGCACAATTGTAACTGTGCAGGGCTGTGGGGCCCAAGGACCAGGATTAAGAAACATTCTGCTTAACAATATGTTAGAATTGTGTTATATGTATACATAACTGTTTAACATACACTTTGTTTTGAATGCTGTGTCCAAAGCACTGACTGGGATGTCCTGCACAGATGAACAGCACCAGTGGAAATTTAGCCAAATTAGCAAAAAAAGCTGAGTGACAAATTTTTCAAGCACCACAAAGTAAGTAATAACGTCTCGAGAAAATACCTGCTGCTTCTCCACTGTTACCGCCAGCTCCTGTATTCAGCTCCCACAGTGCACAAGGAGAGCTTAGAAGGGGCTCATGTACCAGTAGCCAGCCTCCTGCACAAATGCATTTCAGCTGAAAAAGAACAAGTGCCAGTAGCCACCATTCAGCTGCATGTCATGTTACAATGCATACGTGTAACTAGATGAGCTTAAATGCACCAGGTTAGAAGAGGTCACTAAGAGTGACCTTCTTTCTGGTATGAAGCTCGGAAATTGAGACTAACTGCTAGTTCTACAAAAAAGGTCCCTGTGCCTGCATCCAATAAGCCAAGCTAGACAGTTTTCTCCGAGAGCACCTCTTTCCTAGGTCCAGCTCTGCTACTAGATATGGCCTGGAGAATGAGGATTCGGCTGGTGTAGGGATAGAGAGCTGTGGGTTTATTGTTGAGAGGAGAAGAACAGTAGTTAGTGTCACAGAGCCATGACTTTCTGCAAGCCCAGATGGTGTGTTAATGAATTTTTCATTCACCTGAACAATGTGTCCAATTATTACAATGAAATGTGTTCTTTATCATGCATGTTGGAATACTGATTTTAATGCTTTATTAATTTTCTGTGTAAATAAGTTATTATTTATCTTATCAGTTTATATAAGGCAGTTCACTACCATTCACACATCCATGTGAAACATTTTCAAATATATATTACCTCATTATCAGACTGAATAATGCTAAACGACAGACAACCTGTGCATGGTAATCTGATTTTATTGAAATGTTTGCAAGTGCGCAACAGAATTTTCATAATTGGATGTTTGTCTTAATCTACTGGAATTTTGATTTAGGATAAAGGTAAACAATTTTGTGTGTGAAAAATAATTATGTAATTAAAAAAACACTGAACCCCCATCAGAACATGGTTGGCTCCAACAGCAATCCATTTAACAATAACTTTTACATAAATATTTACAGAGCTTCATGTTAAATGGGAAACACTGTGCTGCAGAATGCAACCTTCAGAATTCTTACTCTGCATTCTCATGGATGATGTCACCCTGCATGTTCACAAGTGCTGGACAGATTCTGAGAATTTGAACTATTTTTTGATGTCCATGTTGATGCGAACAGTCTGAGAGACCATTCTACAATGAACTGGACTGAGTCCCAGATCTGTATATGCCCAGCCAACACCCCTGATTCAGTGACTGCTATCTGGTAACATTTCTGTTCTTGCCATACTTTCAGTTTCACCTGGCTGTAGAGACATCTGCACACTGCATTCTATAATTGGCAGTTTATGCTGCTCCAAATTCAAAACCTCCTCTTTTTTAGCATTTGAGTGCAAAAGCTTGTCGATAAAGGACTGACTGACAAAAATATAGTAGATTTGTGAAACGTCACATGTCCGATGACCCGGATGATCACTAACCACAAGCCAGCTTTACTGTGGTGTCTCACATGCCTCAGAGACATTTAATGGAACATAAAACAATGTACACAAATAGACACACATTACATGGCTTTATTTAAAACTACATTCCCAGTAATGAATGTCCGCAACTACATATCTGAACCATCATCTTGAAACACAGCGATCAGGTGAAAAACAGGGTGGATATGATTTCATAAAGTCTCTGACTGAGCTCACTGCTACGTTAATAAATACACATCTCTAAAGCACTGCAGGTCTGTTTGCTCCCTCTGCTGGTCAAACAGCGCTACTGCATAAGAACACACCTTTTACAGTGTTAGTGCTTTATCAGCTCAATGTTCCTCATAAACAGTAATGCGCTCAGAAATTCACACAAACATACAAATCAGCGTTAAATATGACTGTATCTGTATTCACCACTCAGTTTGCAGCGTTTATACATTTAGACCTTCACACAAACACACTCTGACCGCATGTTTGCCTCGATGTGTTTCAGTAATCAATCACTGTGTAGCTGCTGCAGTGTAAATTTAATCCTCCATTGAGTTCAGCTGAAAGGACAGTTTAAGATCTATGAAAAATGTGTTCCTGCTTTAAACTACAGCAGAGATTCCGCATTTCTGTCAGTGATGAACTTACCGAGTGAATCCAAAGCGCTGATATCTGGAATCTTCTCTCTGTTTACTCGAATTACTTTCAGTCTCTTCCTTCCCTGTCTCTCTCACTCTCTCTCTCCCTCTCCTTCACCAGTCTCTGTTCTTCCTCCTCCTCTCTGCCTTTCTCACTGCATCACCTCTCTCTCCCTCTCTTTCACCAGTCTCTGTTCTTCCTCCTCCTCTCTTCCTTTCTCACTGCATCACCTCTCTCTCCCTCTCCTTCACCAGTCTCTGTTGCTCCACCTCCCCTCTGCCTTTCTCTCACACTGCATCACCAATTTCTCTCTATTTCTCTCTCTCTCAATTCAATTAAATTCAGTTCAAATAACTTTATTGGCATGAATTGTAATGAACAATTGTTGCCAAAGCAACAGAGATATGCGATATATGTACATACACATACATATATACATACATACATACATACAACATCAAATAACTAATATATTTCCATGGGATTAGTTTAAGGTGCTGTGTCACTCTGTTCCCTGTGTTTGTGCAGCCTCCTGCACAAATGCATTTCAGCTGAAAAAGAACAAGTGCCAGTAGCCACCATTCAGCTGCATGTCATTTTACAATGCATACATGTAACTAGATGAGCTTAAATGCACCAGGTTAGAAGAGGTCACTAAGAGTGACCTTCTTTCTGGTATGAAGCTCGGAAATTGAGACTAACTGCTAGTTCTACAAAAAAGGTCCCTGTGCCTGCATCCAATAAGCCAAGCTAGACAGTTTTCTCCGAGAGCACCTCTTTCCTAGGTCCAGCTCTGCTACTAGATATGGCCTGAAGAATGAGGAATCGGCTGGTGTAGGGATAGAGAGCTGTGGGTTTATTGTTGAGAGGAGAAGAACAGTAGTTAGTGTCACAGAGCCATGACTTTCTGCAAGCCCAGATAGTGTGTTAATGAATTTTTCATTCATCTGAACAATGTGTCCAATTATTACAATGAAATGTGTTCTTTATCATGCATGTTGGAATACTGATTTTAATGCTTTATTAATTTTCTGTGTAAATAAGTTATTATTTATCTTATCAGTTTAAATAAGGTAGTTCACTACCGTTCACACATCCATGTGAAACATTTTCAAATATATATTACCTCATTATCAGACTGAATAATGCTAAACAACAGACAACCTGTGCATGGTAATCTGATTTTATTGAAATGTTTGCAAGTGCACAACAGAATTTTTCAATTAAACAACTTTTAATAATTGGATGTTTGTCTTAATCTACTGGAATTTTGATTTAGGATAAAGGTAAACAATTTTGTGTGTGAAAAATAATTATGTAATTAAACAAACACTGAACCCCCATCAGAACATTGTTGGCTCCAACAGCAATCCATTTAACAATAACTTTTACATAAATATTTACAGAGCTTCATGTTAAATGGGAAACACTGTGCTGCAGAATGCAACCTTCAGAATTCTTACTCTGCATTCTCATGGATGATGTCACCCTGCATGTTCACAAGTGCTGGACAGATTCTGAGAATTTGAACTATTTTTTGATGTCCATGTTGATGCGAACAGTCTGAGAGACCATGTGAAATGTTTAGCAATCCTTCTTGTGCCTGTTACATCCTCATCAGACAACTGTTCTGTCCTGTTCACAGGTAAATGCTGGGATGACGAGATTTACATTCTCTTGAAAAGCAGATCTCTGACGGTAAAACCTCTGTCTGCCATTACCTCATCACCAGTACAAAGATACTCCAAAAAACAGAGTCTGGGGCGATAAACTTGTCGATACATCTGCCGCCATAAGCAGGAGAGATGAACATAAGTACACAGGGTCTATGGCAACCAAATACTTAAGTATTACCAGAGTAATAGTGATTATATGACCCCCTGCTGGTGTGAAGTTTATGTGCTTTCTGCAGAGTGGTCTCAGAGCAGTCGATGCTGGGGAAGTTCTCTTCAAGCACTGAGGCTTTGACATTGTGCTGATTGTCTCCTTTGGCAACCTACGAATGTAAATTCTCATGTGCTCCTCCTCCATTGTGTCATTCCAGTAGGAGGATTCAGCTCACTACACCCCTGGGATACAGCAAAGACTTCAGCAAGATCACTTTGCAGTAAATTTAGCATTAGCTTCATCATGGTCATCAATGTTTGATCCACTGTGTGCATCTTGAAACTGGCTAAATAGAACTGTTGCAGGTACTTAACATGGTCAAAGAAGACACTGGACCTCATTCACCAATCGTCTTCTAGTTTTCTCTTAAATTTGTTCTTGAGAAAGGTCCTAAGAACAATCTTCATCAGATTCAAGATGTGTTCTTAAACCACAGAATTGTTTGCACCTTTGTGCTCCTGAGTGTATTTTTGTTCTGAGCTGAGAACAAAACATTGGTGAATGTCAGAATGTCGTGAAAACTGTGTATGTCGGTTTAAAGAAATTTCTTCTTAAGAATGGTTGGTGAATAAGGCCCAATGAGAGGAAGCTAATGTCATTCTAGATGGTCAGGGTTAAGGGTTCCTCAACACACTGTGTTCCATTGTCACTTCTCTGTTTCTCCTGAAGCATACTCATGATCAGTCAAAGCCTGAACTTGCCATGGTGTGCAGTCATCTCTTTGGGTTGTTAACGCCAGCGATGGCACATATGATTGATCTCTGAATCCACTTGTTCGTCATCTGCCAAACAACACAAAGCATAAAAAGTTCAGAGACACACACCCAGACTCCAGATTTAAAACAAAAAAACAAAGTGTGCATCAAAAGGGTGTGTTGGAGTAAAACACCTGACAACACATATTCTGCTGCTACTGTCAATTGAAAGCATGGGCTGTTGAAAATCATGGGAAGCTGGCATAGAAGGTAGTATTAATTTCTTTTTTGTGTTTAATTATTAACTATATTATGTTGGTCAGACTTTTCACCATATTATTTTAGACACACAGTACACTTTAATAAGAATAGTGGCTAACAAACTTCAGTTCCTCCAATACATGCTGG
This sequence comes from Colossoma macropomum, assembly GCF_904425465.1. NCBI lineage: Eukaryota > Metazoa > Chordata > Actinopteri > Characiformes > Serrasalmidae > Colossoma > Colossoma macropomum. The sequence goes on from NW_023495339.1 coordinate 36,234, forward strand.
ATGTATTATAAAGCCTGTTATTTGTTACTGTACTTTTGTACTTCATTCAAGTTGCTCTTGGAAAGCCATTAGTGGTTGACAAAGTACAAAAATCTAGTACTTAAGTGAAGGTAGAAACGCTCGTAGTCTACTTCTGTTTAAGTACTTAAGTATCAAAAGTACACTATGAGAAATAAAGGTTCTGGTCAGGTATATTTTTTGTTTTTAAGGTACAAACAATGTAAATGTTTCCTCAAAGGTACAGCAGTGGTTTTAAGGTCTGATTGTGAACCTTAAATAAGTTTTTCCAGGTGAAAAGTTCGTATTTGTACCTTTTCATAACCGAATGTTTTAAAACAGAACAGTAAAATAAAAGCCTGGAGACGAGACGGGGTGTGTGGAGTCAGTACAGCTTAGAACATATCATTTCAGTGGATTATGGTTCAGTTATGTTCCCTGACTAAAGGTACTGAGATGGACCATTGAGGGTCCCACAACAGTGAGAAGAGAGAAGAGAGTGACAGTTTAGTACCTTTATTTCTGAGAGTGCACTGTGAGTTATTGCAGTTATCATTATTATGTTGATGCAGTTATTTGTTTCATTTTCTGTTAAGGAGGCATATGTAGCTGCAGATATGATTGCACACAATCTCAAAAGAAACTGTTCATCAAATAATAACTGAAATGAGCCGTAGTACTTTTATTTTTAATACATATGTTCACAATCAATCCTTCTATTCTTTAAATTGTGTGTAAATATAAATAGAAAACCTGCAAATTACTTTTACTTAAGTACAAAACATATGTACTTTGTTAACTGCTGATTCTAAATTATGAGTATAGCTAGGTAAACGATTATGCTAGCTAATGTTATCAGCAGATGCCCATCAGCTAATGTTAGCTTATCCTAGCACCTGGCTAGCTAGCCAGTCCAAAGGTTACATCAGCTAAACAAACTCTAACCGCTAGCTCGCTAGCAAATGTCAGTACGTTAGCAGTTAGCTTACCTTTATGTGTTGATCCCTCCTGACGAGAAGTTGTCTGAGCTTTTTTACTGAAGCACTGTAGCCCAACCACCTCTCTGGATATGGATGATCTTGAGTAGGTCTTCTGTCAACACACCTATGGCTGCTCGAGTGGTTTCTTTAAAGTCAAAGCTTTAAACCAAAGCTGAAAGGCTTCCTTTAGGAGACAGATGGAGATCGTAGGGTGCCTCACGTTCACATTCAGCTCTGGTGTGAAGTTTATGGTCAAAGCATCCCTGCTCTATGAAAACCTTTCGTTTGTGCCCGTTATTATGGCACCCTAACTGCACAAATGATGCCAGTTTTCCATGAATCCATAACTACAACTATGAAACGTTAAAGTTAAAATGCCTATTTTTACAGCTGCTGCGACAAACACACAACGACTGACCAGAAAACTTCCATTGTAACGCTCGCATTGTTCTGTCAGATAACAATAGTGTTGCGCATTTCTTTGCAATGCACAATCACTTATAAAGGGGGAAACACAGCTATATTTAGAACAGACTCAGCAGCTGGAGTACACTAGAGTAAGAAATCACTCATTTCTGGACGGAGGAAATATGCTCTTTAAAAATCTAGCACGGCCGTATCTATATCACCTGGGGTTATATATCAGGACACAAACCTGGATGAGGGTAGCAAAAACATGGTACTTGACAACTCAAAGGTTCACATAACCTACGAACATCACCCACATACCCGAACATGCCACCTTAAACCTTTACTTACGTAGCTTGTTAAGAACTGGATATAGTCCAGCTAAGCATGCACAAAGCATCATAGAACCAAGGCGAGCTCTAATGCCACAATATATATAAAGTATAGACAAAATATTTATCTGTTCTTCTTAAACAATTCTACAATGAACTGGACTGAGTGCCCGATCTGTATATGCCCAGCCAACACCCCTGATTCAGTGATACAGTGCTTTAGTGTGGTGTCTCACTGTATCTGTATTCACCACTCAGTTTGCAGCGTTTATACATTTAGACCTTCACTCAAACGCACAGCTATCGGCGTTAAATACGACTGTATCTGTATTCACCGCTCAGTTTACAGCGTTTATACATTCAGACCTTCACTCAAACACACTCTCGGCCCTCTGACCAGATGTCTGTCTCGTGTTTCAGTGATCGGTCACTGAGTAACCGCTGTAGAGTAAATTTAATGTGTTCAGCTGTAAGAACAGTTTAGTATCTGTGAAACATAGAAAAACGTGTTCCTGCTTTAAACTACAGCAGAGATTCCGCATTTCTGTCATTGATGAACTTACCGAGTGAATCCAAAGTGGATCTTCTCTCCGTTTATAACGGTTTCAGAGTGACACTCTCTCTCCAGTCTCTTTTCCTCCGCCTCTGTTGTTTTAGCCCTCTGGTGGGCGGGTATATTTCAGCCGTTTCTCAGAGCCATTGGTTTGCCCTAAAAGCCGAGGTCAGATCTGATTGGCTGGGAGAGCCTCGTTCGAAGTGTGGAGCTGAGTGAGATCCCTCAGCTTCTGTGATGAAGAGGGTCGAATTGCAGCACCATATGAGGGCGTTTCTGTGATGCAGACAAGCCCCCCGCCCACCCAGGGACGCCCCTCATGTGACGCCAGGGGTAGGTGGGCTTTGGAGTAAAAGCCACAGTAACGTTGCTGAGTAAACGGAACTACGACGGCGTTTCAGGGCCGCTGTTAATAAAATAAAAACAGTAGACTTTGAGAATAAAGTCGTAACATTAGAGATTAAAGAGCGCCCTGGAGCTCCACTCACTCCTGTCTCTCTGTGGATCATGTTAATCATCATTCTCACTGGCTATGTTTACATGCAAAGATTTTTGCCAATCCGATTGAATACAATCCGATTACAGATTCAGACTGAGGTGTTTATATGCACACTCTATCAACGATTTGATGGAAAATCTTCGTTTACATGCTCACTGCAAGTAATCCGATGCAAAATGACACGCATGCGTGGAGTAGCGTTTAGAGTAAACGTTACCATGACAGCGAACATCACGTGAGGTCCAGTCCGCGTGATATGAGTTTCCAGTTGGCGCGCTTGTGTTTTAATTGCTTTAAAATGATGTCAGACTCAGGAAAACGTGCTTCACATGTGCTTATAAAGGAAGTGGCGAGAGGAAGACGTCGTGTTCTGAGACTCATAAGCTGGACGTCCGTCCCACCGCCGTCTTTTAAAGCTCAGAGCATAAATTTCGTCTCCTCTGCAGACCAGTTTCTGCTCCTGCCATGCTGAACGGTACAAACTTTCGCCATGACGCGACGCACATGCGCAGAACATACTTACACGTTCCGATTGGAATGTATTTGGATTCAGGCGTTTACATGGCTATTATTCTTCTATTTAACGGATTATTTAGAAGTTTACCCACCTCGTTCAATTGGATAGAAATTGTATTCCGAATGGCCTCAATCGGACTAGTCTATTCCGATTAAGGTGTTTACATGGACGTGTTCTATTCCGATTGAGCTATTAGTCGGATTATTAACGGATTATCAGGCTGCATGTAAACGTGGCTACTGTCTGTGAAACTTCATGCCCTCTTTGAATGGGGGAAGATGAAGCCCCCGATAGCTGTGTAGACGACCCTGTCTGCGATTCTCCTTCAACAACACAGACAGACAGTTTCCTCTGAGTCCGTCTGGCTCTTTATTCTAGATAAACACAGTTTCCTCCAAATCCATCTGGCTCTTTATTTTAGATAAACTCAGTCTTTATTCTAGATAAACTCAGTTTCCTCCGAGTCCGTCTGGCTCTTTATTCTAGATAAACACAGTTTCCTCCGAGTCCGTCTGGCTCTTTATTCTAGATAAACACAGTTTCCTCCGAGTCCGTCTGGCTCTTTATTCTAGATGAACTCAGTTTAGATGAACATAGTTTCCTCCGAGTCCGTCTGGCTCTTTATTCTAGATGAACTCAGTTTCCTCCGAGTCCGTCTGGCTCTTTATTCTAGATGAACACAGTTTCCTCCGAGTCCGTCTGGCTCTTTATTCTAGATGAACTCAGTTTAGATGAACATAGTTTCCTCCGAGTCCGTCTGGCTCTTTATTCTAGATAAACTCAGTTTCCTCCGAGTCCGTCTGGCTCTTTATTCTAGATAAACTCAGTCTTTATTCTAGATAAACTCAGTTTCCTCCGAGTCCGTCTGGCTCTTTATTCTAGATGAACACAGTTTCCTCCGAGTCCGTCTGGCTCTTTATTCTAGATGAACTCAGTTTAGAACATAGTTTCCTCCGAGTCCGTCTGGCTCTTTATTCTAGATGAACTCAGTCTTTATTCTAGATAAACTCAGTTTCCTCCGAGTCCGTCTGGCTCTTTATTCTAGATAAACACAGTTTCCTCCGAGTCCGTCTGGCTCTTTATTCTAGATAAACTCAGTTTCCTCCGAGTCCGTCTGGCTCTTTATTCTAGATAAACTCAGTCTTTATTCTAGATAAACACAGTTTCCTCCGAGTCCGTCTGGCTCTTTATTCTAGATAAACTCAGTTTCCTCCGAGTCCGTCTGGCTCTTTATTCTAGATAAACTCAGTCTTTATTCTAGATAAACACAGTTTCCTCCGAGTCCGTCTGGCTCTTTATTCTAGATAAACTCCGTTTCCTCCGAGTCCGTCTGGCTCTTTATTCTAGATAAACTCAGTCTTTATTCTAGATAAACACAGTTTCCTCCGAGTCCGTCTGGCTCTTTATTCTAGATAAACTCAGTTTCCTCTGAGTCCGTCTGGCTCTTTATTCTAGATAAACACAGTTTCCTGCTCAGCCGTTTTAGCCGGTTCTTATACTAATAACAGGCTGGTGCTGATGAGCAGGAGAGACAGGGAGACTGAGTGTTTCTTTATGGGTGAATCGATATGAAAGTAGAACTCCACCAACTCAACACACCTCATTTAACACAAGGAGGTGCTGCTTCCCTTTGCAAAGCCTTTGGCCACAGTACTGCATACCTTTTCTGGTAATATCCCACTTTAATGACGTAATTAATATCGTAATATATCATCAAAATATTATGGCTCTTCTCAAAATATTACGATTTTATTCTAAACATGCAACTTTTGTCTTGAAATATCACGACTATATTCTTAAGTCTACTGTTTTTATTTTTGTTAGTGGCCCTAAAACACAGAGCAAGCGCTTTCATTACAGATTATGATGTCGTAAGTTTTACTGTAATATTAACATTTTAATGAGACCTTAAAATTTGTGGAAAATAAGCACGTGGTTGCCAGAGTTGTATTGTGCAAGCTGGCAGCACCTCGGTAACCCCTGCTGTAAAAAAGGCCATTAGGATTAAAAAATGTTTTTGCCTCCTAATGGTTACCATTAGAGACCACTAGTTTCCAGGTAGAATTAAAAATGTATCCGGAATCAGTCACTACGTCACCTGCTAAATCATTCCTTTACATTTTCAGCCCATCAAGAAGAGCCAAAACGCATTACAAACCACCAAGAACCAACAGAAACTCTTAATGGTTTCTATGGTCTCATTAGGGACGTTAATATTAAAATCCATTACTACACATTAATTTAAATAAGGGCTGGTGTGGAGCAGATTGTGTAGTACTGCTGAAAACACTGCTGATTGCTGCCGTTATGATGGGCATTCAGACCGCAAGATCAAGGGGCTGTAGATTCACACAGATTTGTTTTTAAAGGCCAAATGCTCATTATGCGAATATGCAGAAACTATTAATTTAGCATTAGTGACGTCTTTACAAATATTGATGTATTTTCCCCATTGAGTCTTATCCACCAATGAGAGAAGCCATTTTGCAGACATATCGGCCAATGAATGATAAGTGGGCGTTCCTGATCTGGGCGTTCTTGTTTTACGGAAACGCCTTTCATTGCAATTCGACTCTATTGGTCTGTGATGAGGTGTTTTCGGTGTGAAGCCCCCTGCGGTGCAGGAGGGGGCGCTAATTCTCTGAGTGAGCTTCTCCCGCTCTAACGAAGTGGAGAAGATCTGCAGTCCAGACCTCGCGCTCCTACAGCGCTGTTGGAGGAACAGAAACAGGAGCTGAACTGTTGAAGGTAAGACGCTGTTCAAGGGTTTATAAACCCCAGCAGATGTGCTTGGATGCTGATCTGCTGTAATTCAGGGTTTTGTGTGTGTGTGTGTGTGTGTGTGTGTGTGTGAGAGAGAGAGAGAGAGAGAGATATGTTCAGCTGTTCCCCTAGTCCGAGTCCTGGTCCTGAGGTCCACATGATCTGCTCATCTTTGTGTTTTCTCTACTTAAATCATAATCGAGCACGTGAGAAGCGTTAAACAGTCAATTAGTTGAATCAGGTGGTAGATAAGAGAAAATATGACCCTGCTAATACAAGACCTTTAGAACCATTAAGATTAAAACCTGATGGATTTGCTTTCTAATGGGAATTGGCTTAATGGATATCATTAGAGACCACTAGTTCCCTAGTTATTGTAGGACACCTTTAGATCCCAATAGGAAGCCATCTAGAATCAGTTCCAGAACAAACCATTAGAGTCCTTTGTACTGTGATATCAGCCCCTCAGGAAAACACAGAATACCATTAGTGACTATTGGACACCAACAGGAACCAACACAACCTTTTTAATTCAGAAGGGGAAATTCTACACAGTATGGGGTCCTCAGGACTTTTCTGAAAACTAGAGGTCCTTGTTCTTTCACTCTCTCTCCAGACAGCATGAATGTGAAAAGACAGTGATGGGGTGAGTCGTAACGTTCATGATGAAGAATCCTGCAGAACAGAACCTGAGAGGTCTCAATACAGAACTGCTGGTGACAGGCCTGTAGTTTGAGATACACAGATGCATTTACTTAAAGTTGTCAGTACCACTGTTGTGAAAACACAATGCAAATATGCAAAGCAGAAAATCTGTTTAACACTTCAGCATCAAAAGAAGAGAGGCCTTATAACTTTGGCTAAATTGTTTTATTTAGAGAATTTTTGATTTAGGAATGTAAAGTGCTGGAACGTCTTTCAAAGGTCAGAAAATCCCTGTCCTGACAGTTCGTCCTATCAGTTATTAAATAATATCCAGATTTTCATTTGAGCTGACCATCATTATCCAGTCTGACCATGGCTATTCTGCACAGTGTCTTATTGTTTTGGAATGATCACTTCATAGTGAATTCACTAGGTAGCCAACACTACTAGCCATTATTATTATTATTAGCATTGTAAGATTTCCAGAGCCAGTTGTCTTGGTCACATTTCTCTCTGCTTGAGTTTGTATATTGCATATTTTTAAAAATCTCTTTAAATCATATTTTGTCATTTTAGGACAACAAGCATGTCAGCTCTTTATTAAGTCCATGTGTATGTTTGGTTTGTCTTCTGGATAATTTTCCAATGTGATTTAAATCCCATTCATATTTCTACACAGACACTTACCTGTGTCCTACAGCAGAGACACACATCAACTCATAAATAATCATATATACAATATATAATATATAATAATTATAGACATGTGTGTGAGTACATGCACACAGACCAGTGCAGTGTATTACATCGTGTTAGTACAACCTGTGTTAGGTAAGTATTAAGAGCTAAAAGAAATAGATTTGTGTGGATTTACAGATGATTTGTGCAGATTCAGATTCAGAGACTCAGATTTTCAGATTTACACACTGATTTTCAGCAGAGAATCGGATGAACCTGTGCTAATGTGTGTGTAAAGCTGTGTGTTAGTGTTGGGTAGATACCAGATGACTTTGATACTAAACCTACACACTTCTCTTTCGTTTCATCTTCTAATCTTGTCAGTGTTGCTGAATGACTCTGGCTGGATCTCCTAACTTTAACTGATGTCTCCTTAACTGATGAGACTGATATTCTCTACTAAAGACTCGAGACTCAACTCCCCACTGTGTCTGCTGTGTGTGATTAACTGCGTAAAATGTGCAGTATTTTCTGTACAGATTAAGTGTCCTGGTTAGCTGAATTATGAAAACACTGCTGAACAATGGAAAACACCTTGTTTTAGTGTGAAAAGCATGTCGGCACAGCTTTGGAAATCACTTGTCTGAAGCTTCTCCAGTAGGGAGCACTATTAATATGCAAGTCGCTGCAAATCTATGGCCAAAGAAGCTCATGAACGCACCTGTTTGCAGTAACAGTTATTATAACATCAGGCGAACTAGTTCTCAAAAGATGTTATGCTGCTCAGTATCATATTACTTAATATGTGAGTTTAAATAAAGATGTTCATTTAAACCGTTAATGTAGAAACATGCACTGCCTGGCCAAAAAAAAGGTCACCACCTGGATTTAACCAAGCAAATAGGTAAGAGCCTCCCATTGGATAATTACTGCATGGGTGATTATGTTTCAGCTGGCAACAAGTTATTTAACCCAAATTGATGTAGTGAGTAGCTTCTCATTTGTTAAACAACCATGTCGAAAGACACATCCTGTGGTCGTGGAAAAGATGTTAATCTGTTTCAGAAGGGTCAAATTATTGGCATGCTTCAAGCAGAGAAAACATCTAAGGAGATCGCTGAAACTACTAAAATTGGGTTAAGAACCGTCCAGCGCATTATGAAAAAGTGGAAGGACAGTGGGGAAACATCATCTTCGAGGAAGGAATGTGGTCGGAAAAAAATCCTGAATGATCATGATCGCCGATCACTTAACCATTTGATGAAATCAAATCGTAGAAAAACAACAGTAGAACTCAGGGATATGTTAAATAGTGAAAGTAAGAGCATTTCCACATGCACAATGCAAAGGGAACTCAAGGGATTGGAACTAAACAGCTGTGTAGCCTTAAGAAAACCACTTATCAGTGAGGCTAACTGGCAAAAACAGCTTCATTTTGATTGGACTCTGGAGCAGTGGAAGAAAGTCATGTGGTCTGATGAGTCCAGATTTACCCTGTTCCAGAGTGATGGGCGCATCAGGGTAAGAAGAGAGGCGGCTGAAGTGATGCACCCATCATGCCTAGTGCCTACCGTACAAGTCTGTGGGGGCAGTGCTATGATGTGGGGTTGCTGCAGTTGGTCACGTCTAGGTTCAGCAACGTTATGTGCCCCAAGAATGGGGTCAGCTGACTACCTGAATATACTGAACGACCAGGTTATTCCATCAATGGATTTTTTCTTCCCTGATGGCACAGGCATATTCCAAGATGACAATGCTAGGATTCATCGGGCTCAAATTGTGAAAGAGTTGTTCAGGGAGCATGAGACATCATTTTCACACATGGATTGGCCACCACAGAGTCCAGACCTGAACCCCATTGAGAGTCTTTGGGATGTGCTAGAGAAGACTTTGCGCAGTGGTCCAAATCTCCCATTATCAATACAAGATCTTGGGGAAAAATTAATGCAACTCTGGACAGAAATAAATGTTGTGACACTGCAGAAGCTTGTGGAAATGATGCCACAGCGAATGCGTGCCGTAATCAAAGCTAAAGGCGGTCCAACGAAATATTAGAGTGTGTGACCTTTTTTTTGGCCAGGCAGTGTATAAACTAAGAATAGAATAGAAAGTAGGTCAAAGCTGCTGAGGACCGTCTGTATTTGTTGTGGGGTGGGTGAGGGAAGGGTGGTGGTGGTGGGGTGGTATTATCGTGCTAATTATTTTTAGATATCGCTTAGGCCTATTGTCAACCATGAAAAATGGTTAAAATTTGTCTAAGCAGTAGATGTGATGTAGTATTTATGTCATTGTGAGATAATTAATATATGGCATCTCTACTAAAACAGCCCTTCAAGGCTCAGAGGTGGGGTTGGCTCAGAGGTTGTTTCACTTGATTTGCAAATGTTGTTTCTTTGTTAACCCTTTGATCTTGTTCAGCTAATAAGCATCAAGTTTGTTTTTATCAATAAGTATCAGTTAGTTGTGGTAACTGTAAGTGTCTCCCAGAGTGGATAAATTTAACACTGAACTATAGGTACACCTGGCCAAACCAACACAGGGATCTTTGTTTCATGCAAGCTTAGCTAATTTTGTAGCTTTTGTTATTTGCTATATTAGAAAGTTTGTTATTTTTAAAAAAAGAGCACTCTTAACAAATAAACCTGCTTAGGTTTGTTTATATCTTTAAAAGTTTCAATTACAAGATGTAAAGATCTGTGATGTAAAGACTGCAAGATCTGAGCTGTGGAAATGTAACTTCAGGGTGGGGCCAACACTGAAACATATTAAATAAATAAATAAACAACTAATGATTTTACAGCTAAATAAACCTGATCATTAAAAAAGAAATACATCCAGCTACACTAACTGCTCAAAAAAGGTGAACATTTTAATTTAAACAACTACATCAAACCCCACCTTTTGCACAGACCAAACATACAGCTGAAAGTGCTAATACAGTAAAAGACTAAAGTTACACAAGTTTAACCACTGAAAAGAGGTTAAATACAAGAATATGAGACCCAAAAGAAACTTCCCTGCTTGGGAAATGTGCTCTGGTACTTTACACACAACTCACAAATGAACACAGAGACACAGTGGAGAGAAAACTCACCCACGATCAGAGTGAGGGAAGAGTTTTACTCACCAGAGTCTCCTCCAACGACACCAGCACATTCACACAAGAGAGAAGCCGTATTGCTCAGAGTGTGGGAGGAGTTTTAGAGGCAGAGATCTTCTCAAAATATACCAGCACCTTTGCAAAGGAGTGAAACCAGCAGGCAGCGTGAGATCAACACCTCAGACAGGACTCCTGTGTGACCAGGCTGGTGTTGTTGGAGATTAATCTGTTTATTAAAACTCCTCCCTCACCGACCGCAGTGATGTGGCTTCTCTCCTCTGTGAATGAGCTGGTGTCTTTGGAGACTCTGACATAACATTACATTGTTTCTGTGTCTCAGCATCTTTGCTACATCTGTCGCAAAATGCACATATAAATGTACAACCTTTTTTCACAACTCAAAAACTGGAATATTTTGATTACAAATAACCAAATAAAACAATTGAAAATACAAAATATACATGTTTTAAAAAGAAACACTGAGAACAAGAGTTCCAGTAGCCGTTCTGAAACCAGCTAGAATTCAAAGTCTGTAAAATGTGATTTGGGCCTGCGCTACAGCAGAGGCAGATTTATATTTTGAAATAGACATTTCTGCTTTCAAATGTGCCTTCAGTGAAAATGACAACCTGGTCAACAATGAGTGCTGTATTCTTTGTAAAAGAACAGTAAAAGCACTGTGCATTATGTCTTTAAACGTTGACATTAATAGTTAATAGCACCATTTTTTTAAATCAGTGTGTACATTACACCTATTTCAGTACAGTGACTGCTATGTACACTGTTATCAGTATTATCATCATTACTTCCTATTTTATTTTCCATTATTGGTATTACTGGTGATCTTGATGATCATTTTGATTAGTTAACCGTACTGGTTAATCAGCCTGGTTACATTTTCTCATTGTTTACACCTGCATATTGTTTTCACTGGGGTCGCAAAGGATTATAAAGTATCATTCATTTTAATTTGACAGAGTTTCTTTTAGAAAACAGGTGAGCCTAAAATGCCAAGCAGTAAACATGTTGCAGTAAAGTAAGCTAGCCTGCTAACTAACGATTAGCTAATAATCAGTCATTCATAACAAGCAAAGGCAAGTGAAATAACTAGTTAATGTCTAATATTTCTCATTTTGAAAATGTTGTTGGCTTATTCTAAGATTATTTCACTCATTTCTGGACATTTTACCTGGTGTAAGTAATTTTAGTAAGTCAACTGTTCTCACTGTATTGGCAGATATTTTTGCTTGCTTTAGGAAACTTAAGACCAGCAAAATTATCTGCCCATATAGTGAGAAAATTAAACTCAACAAAATTACTTAGTGAGTAAAATACCTACAAATAAGTGGAATAATCTTAAGACAAGCTTACAACCCCAAAATGAGAAATATTAGATATATCAACTAGACTTGCCGAGATACCATCTTTCGCAGTGAAAAGACAAACCTTATTGAG
>NW_023495340.1:0-7797 GCF_904425465.1 Colossoma macropomum
AGTAGAAGATCATATCAGTTACATGTGATAACAAATAATAAGGAAACCTAAGGACTTTAGCACTTACTGAATAACACATATGATCGGAGATGAAGATGGAGATTAAGACTAAACCTGGATTAAAATATTTTCCTATTGAATCATAATTGACATTGCAACTTACAACAAATCATAAATGAGCAGAAAACAATCTTATAACATCCTAATACAGCCCCTTTTGTTTTTCTTCATAACATAACATTTATTTGATTCCAGCAGATTATATAGATAAATAATAACGTAAGATGGTCATGAATGATCGATAACATTACAAGATATTTAAATCTGGATTAAATATTTCAAATGAAAACAATCATGTAAAAATGTACTGTCTGTTCTTAAAGCAGAGCTCCCATATGTAGTATTGAAATCAGTGTGGGAAAGTGAATGTACACCATTCTTAGCATTCCAATACAAAGTGGAGACCTGGAATAAAAAGATACATAACATTCAAACAGTGTTCAAACTCAAACTGTATTTCTCTCTGTCTGCTGCTCTTTTAGGTTCCTTGTCTGACCAAAGCGTGTACCAGGCCAGTGGCTGCTGTTACCTCTATCCAGACAGAACCTACAGGACATCCCTAACTCACACATTCAATGGAAAGGACTTCTTAAGCTTTGATATTGACAGAAAGACGTTCGTTGCTGCTGTTCATCAGGCGGTATATTATAAACGTCTGAGAGACAAAGATGAAGTCGATCTACAGGTCTTAACAAATTTCTATAAAACAATGTGTCTGAATCGTATCAACGTCTTCAAGAACGCTCCTAAAGTTCGTCTCAGAAAAGGTAAGATAATTCTTATGGATGTACTCAGTTCTGGATCTCCTCATTGTTCATCTAGAAAAAAACGAAAATGTTTAACCCACTTCATTCTAATGTGATTTAGTAGTTACACTAGTATTGGTTTATAGTGTCTTGCACAGATTTGACTATCCACTGTCCAAGAACCTGGTATGATTGCATACACTGCATGGCCAAAAGTATGTGGACATTCCTCCTATCTATTCAGTGTTTCAGCCACACCCATTGCTAAAATATGCATAAAATCAATCAAGTAGCCATGCACTCTCCATAGACAAACACTGGCAGTAGAATGGGTTATCCTCAAGAACTCAGTAAACATGGCACTGCCATAGGATGCCATCTATGTCCACAAGTCAGTTTGTGAAATTTCTGCCCTGCTATATCTGCCCTGGTCAACTGTAACTGCTATTATTGTGAAATGGAAGCACCTAGGAGCAACAGCAGTACAGCCCTGATGGGGTAGGCCACAAATACTCACAGAGCGGGGCTGCTGAGTTCTGAAGAGGATAGCGCGTAAAAATCACCTATCCTTTGTTGCATCACTCCCCACAGTCTGCCTCTGATAGCAACATCAGCGCAATGACTGTGCATTGGGAGCTTCATGGGTTTCCATGGCCAAGCAGGTGCACACCAGTCTGAGATCACTATGCACAGGGCCAGGAATTGACTGTAGTGGTGTAAAGCACACTGCCAGTGGGCTGCACTGGACTACAGCACACAAAGACATTCTAGACAGTTATCTGCTTCCATTTTTTTGGCAACAGATTGGGGAAGGCTAGGTGCATTGGCTGGGCATATCAAGATCCAGGGCTCTGCCCAGTTCACTGTAGAATTGTTTTGGGGTGTCCTTTGCCAAATTATGGGGCTGTTTACAAAATATTTGAGGCTATGGCCCCTGAAGCCCAGGCCAGGCAATGCATCAAGGTGTTATCATGAATATCAATACTGCACCTTAGAGCAGTGGTTCACAGTTCTGGTCCTAGAGCACCACCGTCCACCGTACCAATGTCCTGCACATTTTAGAGTTTCCCATGCTCTAATAAACTATTAACGAGCCATTCCTGAGATGGGCTGGGTGTGTTAGAGCAGAGAGAGCACTACAGCATGCAGGACAGTGGTACTCATTTTTGTTTTTTATATACAGTAATAACTTACAATACAATACAATAATAATAATAAAATAGCAATGACCATACAATGCAGATTCACTAAAACTAGACAACAAATACAATCCCATTTCCAAAAAAGCTGGGATGCTTTGTAAAATGTAAATAAGAACAAAATGCAATGATGTGTAAACCATTTAATCCCAATATTTCATTGAAAATAGTACTGTAGTGAACACTGGCTGAAACTCTACCTCCGGCAGAGTGTTTACCCAAGAGTTAAGGGCCTTTTGGCTCCATCAAGTCTGGGATTGTGGCATAAAGCTGTCGGCTTAATATCCCAACCCCAGACTCAGTCACATTTACGGCTGAATCAAGAGGCTGCACCCCTCTCCTTTGACCTGGAGAAAAACAGGACCCTCCACTGGAATGCAGCTGCATGGCTCTCCAAAATCCTGCGGACAACTTTTGTTCTCTTAAGTAACAGAAAGTACATTTCTAAGGTGTTTTTCCCCTCCAAACTACAACCATTCGTTAGAACTCTTTTTAACTAAACTAGACATACCAAAACGGAATTTGTACGACTTTGGACGGCAAAATTCCAACTTTCTAAATTCCCCTAGGGATCTCAAGCATGGACCCACAGCAACCCCAAGGGGTGAAAACGAGGATTACCACGCCACCACCTAAGGACTGTTACTCACAAAGGATCCCAGGAAAACTCATTGATATGCATGCTCGACTATCAACCTTATCTAATTTCACGAGTGATGATGCTTGTATTTGTATACTCAGTTACTTAAAGTGTAATCATCCTTTCTTTGTCAGACATTAGGAATGTGTGGGATAAATGTCTGAAGTTACTGAAATAACCATTTAAAGTAGTGATTTTAGACCACTATGCACCTAGGTTTTCTGGTCACTTATTTTATTTAGCCTTTTATTTTTACTCTTCTCATTTACTTGATTTAGTCATTTGAAGTAATGATTTTACTGTGTTGGAAGTTCCTGCAATGAAAAGACACCCAAGGATTATCTATAAAATTGTTTCTGCCTTTGCCATAGTTGTTCTCAGATAATGTGGGTAGCTACTACACGTAGATACCTAAAATGTTAGATTTGCAGGTTATGGATTTTAGTAACCTAATTGATCTGAAAACTGTTTTGTTTAATCGAATTAAACTTTTAAAACTAGCTGAAACAAAGGAGGCAGTGATTTTGGGGAAGGCGTTCCTCAAACTATGCACAACCAATCAGAGAACCTTATGTGAAGACAACCTATCAGCACTCTGGCACCACCTCCAAAGGGTAGGGCCTCCAGCTGAACAAAACCAGAGTGCACCGCAAATGTGGGGAGTTCCTGCGTTCGCAACAAGTTTCTAAGTTTGTGCCGGCCTAGGTCAGAAAGACAGGTCAGAAGTATTAGGACGCTAAATTATCAGATCTGAAACCTTTGTTTTGTAACTTGCCTGTTTACCTACACACCTTAAGTTTGAACCACCCTCAGAGAAGGAAGGTGGATATTTCTTGTCGGGCCAGGGAGAATATATCCATAACTTTCGATTCTGCTAAAGAGAGGTAGTTAGTTAAATTGGTACCACCAGCCTCAGAACCCTGATTGCAACCTGAACCTCGCCAATGGAGTGGGAGCGGTTCTGACGCCACGGAGACCCAGCATCGCACCCAGAGCAACGCACTGATCTGTGAACAGATCGACCCTCGAAAGGCCGCCCAAGCTCCACCGTCAGACGGCCACGAGACGCCTCCGCCCAATCACTGACGGGAAGGCGCGTGCCCGCACGGAGATGCAGCATCCACGGCCAGCGAGGAGAGGAACCACCGCATGAGCTCCAGCCTTCGATCGAGTCTGTCCTGAGACGACCCCGCCTGAAGTCAGCCCCCGACTCCCACGTAAGCTGGAACCATCAATTTGCAGTCAGGGCCCTGACGCCAATTTATTTAATAAGAGAACTTATATAGGTACATCCAGCCATATAGTTCTTCCCGTCCAGGCTTAGGTTAATTCTCTAGAGGCTCTCCTAAGCGACTTCCCAAACCACACTGCCTCATACCATTTAGCCGTGAATCACTCTAACTTACTCGAGCTATTTTGTCTTTCAGTACTATCACTTTGTTTTGTTTTGTTTTCCTTGTTTTATTTTATATTGTTTATCATTGAATGTAGTCCAAAAGTAGTTTGATATTTAGCCAATAAATTCTCTTTTCTGAAGCATCCTTGGTGCAAGCGTTTCTCTCTCTTGCCCTGGTGTGTAGACTTCAAATAAATCCGGGTTACCTCCCACTCTCACATAAGGTTCTAGCAATAATAATATTAAAATTGCAAAACCCGTTACAGTACAAAGACAAATCAAATGTTGAAACTGAGAAATTTTTTTTTAAATATTTGCCCATATTGAATTTGATGCCAACAACACATTCCAAAAAAGTTGGGACAGGGGCAACAAAAGGCTGGTAAAGCTGTGTAATGCTAAACAAACACATGGTGTTTAAATGGCAACAGGTCAGTAACATGACTGGGTATAAAAAAGCATCCCAGAGAGGCTGAGTCTTTCAGAAGTAAAGATGGGGAGGGGTTCACCACTCTGTGAAAGACTGTGGAAGCAAATAGTGCAACAATTCAAGAATAACATTTCTCAACATAAAATAGCAAAGAAGTTTTGCTTTTCATCATCTAAGATACATAATAACATTAAAAGATTCAGAGAATCTGGAGAAATCTCTGTATGCAAGGGACAAGGCCAAAAACCAGTATTTGCTGGCCGTGATCTTTGGGCCTTCAGGTGGCACTGCATTAAAAACAGACATGAATCTGTAGTGGAAAGCACTGCATGGGTTCAGAAACACTTCTGAAATCCACTGTCTGTGAAAACAGTTCCTTGCTGCACCCACAAATGCTAATTAAAACACAAAGAAATCACATATAAACAGGATCCAGAAATGCAGTCGCCTTCTCTGGGCCTGAGCTCATTTAAAATGGACTGAGGTGAAGTGAAAAAGTGTCCTGTGGTCCAACGAATCAACGTTTGAAATTCTTTTTGGAAATCATGGACACTGTGTCCTCCGGGGTAAAGACCACTCAGCTTGTTATCAGCTCACAGTTCAAAAGCCAGTATTCATGATGGTATAGGGGAGCATTAGTGCAAATGGCATGGGTGATGTGCACATCTGTGAAGGCACCATTAATGCTGAATGATATATACATGTTTTGGAGCGACATATGCTGCCATGCAGATGACGTCTTTTCCAGGGAAGGCCTTGATTATTTTAGCAAGACAATGTCAAACCACATTCTGCATGTATTACAACAGCATTGCTCCATATTAAAAGAGTCCAGGTGCAAAACTGACCTGCCTGCAGTCCAGACCTGTCACAACTGAGAACATTTGTCAAATTATTAAATGAAAAATACAACAAAGGAGGCCCCTTCCCCAAACGCTTACAGTGTTGTTAAAAGAACAAGAGGTGATGAAAAACAGTGGTAAACATGCCCCCGTCCCAACTTTTTTGGAATGTGTTGCTGGCATCAAATTCAAAATGGGTATATATTTTACAAATCCTTATTTAACTGCATTTAACATGTCAGGTTGAATCAAATTCATTATATTTATTTTTGTGCTGTTTATCCTGTAGATGCTGTGAGCTGAACTGACGCTCTTCAGGAACTCTTTACTGCAGTTTGCTCTGGGACAGAACAGTGGAGCTTACAGCTCTGCAATCTTTCAGTCTTCTCAAGTCTTTCCTTGCATTCATCCTCTCATCCATTTAGCTTGATGTCTGACACCATCTCTGGATCCATAGATACAGCAATATGTAAACAAACTGGACAAATAGGATGCAAACAACTGTAAACTGTCCTTTGTGGACTGAAGTTCAGTAGTTGTAATGCACAGAGCTGGTCTGTCATTAGATGCATGTAGAAAAGAAAAAATCTCACCTCAGGCCTGGAGATGCTTGTCAGACTTTGGTATTGTGTAACTTAAAGCTGCTTTGTTGTTGATATAAATGCACAGGGGTTTGTTTAGTCTATATAACTAAAATAAAGAACTGAAACTACTACCCCCCCCCCTCCTCAAAGCGGATCACATGAGCACACTTAAGACTATGACTCAATATCGGAAACACAGCACGAGCAGAAGAGACACCAGAACTGTGCAGATGTAAAGAGAGTGGCTAGGAAAATCAGACTCATTTTCTTTGCTTTACACTTCCTTCATCGAGTGTATAGCGGGTCGTAATGTAGGTGGGCATTACTTTACTTTCAATTTCATTTTAATCCTGTGTGGACTTTAACACTTCTGTTCAACAAACAGGGGCGGCTTTTCATCCGTAGAACCGAACGACTTTGGGACGATATTTACTAGTGAATTTTCTCACCAGTACTGTTTTGATCGAAACACAACAGACATTACAAAATGTTCTTTCAATACATTGCATGCAATTACACATTTCCACTAGAGGGGTCTGGTGAGGGGTCAGAGGGGTCCAAATCCCCAAAACACACATCTAAATATTAAAAAGCGTGGGCCTTTTCAGCACATCTAGATAAAATAGAGCCCCGGTTTCTGTCAGACACCAATTAAGTGTAATTAAAGTGACTTTCTTCTTTTCTTTATATCTTACACTGCTGCCTCCTGCCTGAAGGCCCTGATCAACCAGAGAGCCACTAGTCTGCACTTTATTAGCGGCAGTGGTAAAAATGAATGATTCTGTCTTTGTGTTACGGCTGATCATAATCCTTCACATCTCCATGTGTTTTTTCTAAAGGTCCTCTTCATTTTCTCCTCCAATCACTGCTCAGCAACGCTTACACTATCCACCATTACTTCAGTCAAGCTTTCAGCTTTTTAGCAGTGAGCTAGTGTTCCTTTCAATGTACTTTGAATTTGAAGCTCCACGTAATTATTTAGATGTGTTGGGGATCTGTAAAAGTGAGACCTGAGACCTCCACAAAGCCAAATAAAAAATTGCAAGCACCCAATTTAAGTGTGTCCTCTGACTAAATGAATAACCGTTGACCATCATTGCCACCAGTGATCTGTAAACTGTCATTAGAGGAAAGATATAACTGGAAAATGTGTAACTGCTTTTTCCATCTTTAATTACATTTCAGCTGTCTGATTCAGTCGTTTTGATTGGTGTAAATGTGCTGTTTGTAAAGAATGGATTCTTTAAAATGGAAGTGTTGCATTGTTTGTTGGGATGGTGTTAACCTGTGTTGGAAAAAAAACTATGTTTAGTCTGGTGATGTGCCCAATCCTGTAATTAGTATGCTGCCATTGTGCCGCTGCATAGGCCTTGTGTAACCTGCTGTGATATCATAAAAAAGGTAGCCCACCTTATATGGGGGTGGTAAATTGATGATTTGCCTGCCTGGCATATAAACATACAACAAATATGATAAATGAACCACAAAACTTCTAACTATGCATTTATACACTACTAGTATGGTGTTGTTTGTGCATCATACACCCCTCACTCCCTCTTCCTTCCCTTTATTTGTTTGTCTTTCTCATTTTCAAATTCACACACACAAAAAATTAAATTAAATGCAAGAAAAGTGGTTCAAACCTTTTTAAGCAGTGTTCTCATAATGTAGAGTGTAGTGCAAAAAGTACTGAGTGTAGTGCACGATATGAAAGTCAAAGGAAAGTTTGGGTTTCATTAACACTGTCAGTCCCAAGTGCACAGCACAAAATGTTTGCAGACAGGGTGGAAAATAATTAATTAAATAAATGTAAAAAAACTAAGCTAAATAAAAAATAAAAATATAGGAGAGGGTGGAACATCTCAGCCTTTTAGTCTGCTGAGAAATACACCCCATCTGA
>NW_023495341.1:0-69898 GCF_904425465.1 Colossoma macropomum
GGGTCACTCATGCTGGTGTTTGTGTCTCTGAGGCCTTGTCAGGTTTCAAGTCAGCGTTGCTCGGCCCCTCCCCCCAACATCAGCCACAACTGATACTATTATAGCTTCAAAATAGAGGCGTGGTCCACATAGATGTTCCACAATCATGAGATCACATCTCTTTACTATAAAGAGGCAAGAGAGAACAAGAAGCAACACCACAGAAAGGAGAGCTGATAGTTAAAAATAAACACAGAAGACACAGAAGAGGACATGTGATCAGAGCTGCCAGACGTGGTTTTAGTTCTCACGCTTTTAAACATCAAAGGGTAAGAACTGCTTTAACAGGTTTTTTTTTTTTTTACTACAATATTAAATCAGCATAACACTGCTGAGAGACGTCTACATAACCATATGTGTAGTGTTTGTATATATAATGTAATTTCTAATGCACAAAATTGATTGATCTGCCCAATACAAACAATCATACCTACATACGTACATACATACATACATGCCCCACACACACACACACACATACACATATAAAGCTGACTACACACTCTACATCATGGTCTGTCAGGCAGTAAGGAGGACTGAAAGAGAGCAGAGGAACCACCAGTAAAACATTCCTGGAACAGCTCTCCTAGAAAACCTGCAGAACTGGAAATTATAAAGGAAAAAATAGTAGATATGACACTTTTACACTTTTTCTTTTTGGATGCTGGTATGCTGGTCAACCAGCAGTACTGTAGTAGATGACTAGCTGATCCAGCATCAAACAGGCACTAGACCAGCATAAACCAGCTTAGACCATTCACGTTAGTCTGTGCTGACTTTTTCCTTTTTGTGAGAAAAAACAAACAGGTGTGTTTCTTTAGGACGTTTCTTTATTTGGCCACTTGTTGCTCTGCGAAATGAGGCACCACAAAACAGGAAACAGTAGGTGTTCTCAGAACTCAGAGACCCCTATGTCATTGTGTGGCTTTCCATTTCTGAAGAAGCTGCTGATAAAACCTCTAAAAGTCAGAAGAGTTCCGGTCTGATTTAAACACAGCTCCTGTGAGCTGCACGGACATTAGAGTGGGTTAGACTCCAGTGAAGAGCTGCTGAGAGAGCTGTGTACTCAGTGTGGTATACAGGGCTAGTGTAGTGCTGGGTGTGGAGCTGTCAGTGTGCTGTGAACTCAGTGTTGTTTTACTAGTGAGGATGTTGCTGACTTTTTATCTTCTCTTCATTGGGCTTCATGTCTCTGAAGGTGAGTGTCTTTTTTATTTATATATATATATATATATATATATATATATATATATATATATATATATATATATATATATATTATCTTGTTACTGAGTTGCTGATGTCATGCAAATCTAAATGTATATAGCAGTCAAAAATTACAATTTGCACAAGTTCAATTTTTGACAATAAACATGTCATATACTCCGCTACATACCCACTAAATTCTATAGTTCAGGGCAGTGAGCAGATTAAACTGATAGACTGATGTAGAACTGGAGGAACAGTGGTAGAACTGGTGAATGTGGAGTGACGGGCAGGATAAAAATGATTTGGGCAAGTCTTTATTCAAGACTCTCCGACTGATAAGGGTGTAATACTTACAAGCACAAACGGACAAACAAGCAGCACAACAGTCTAGTATTTAGGCTGGACTAATCTTACCTCAGAGAGACAACATGGACGGTACAAAGAAAAAAAAATCCAATTCCAAAACAAATAAAACTAAAAAAAATACCTTGAACTGTATTTGGGGTCTAGCTTAACTACCAAACACAGAAAGCAAAACTAACTAACTACACTAGGCTAATCAAAAACCTAGTGTGTCTAGACAGCAGAGTTTACCTACGTGGTGGAACGCAGGTGCACACAATCTAACCTGTTCTCAATCTGAGGGGATTAACATGAGAAAAGGGGAGAGCGAGAGAGCGAGAGAGAGAGAGAGAGAGAGAGAGAGAGAGATAGTGTTGTTGTGTCTCTGACCCCTTGTCATGTTTTGAGTAAACATAGTTTGGCCTCTCTCTCCAGCCACAGCTACACTTGATATTATTAAAGCTACCAGAAAATAGAGATGTAGACCACATAGATGTTTCACAAGCATGAGATCATCTCATTACCATAGAAAAAAGCCATTATATATATATATCCAGAAAAGAACATGTGATCAAAGCTGCCTGACATAATTTTAGTTCTCATGCCTTTAGCCACAAGCTCTCCCTGAATACCTGCAGGACTGGAGACTTTAAAGGAACAAGTGGTAAATGACAGTTCAAGGTAACCAAACATGAAAGCAAACAGGCAAAGACAAAAAAATCATTTCTGCTCTAATTTTGGAAGAACACATGAGAATAATGAAGACGTGTGTGTGACTTTTATATATTTGGCTGTTTCTCGTGTTTACTTGTGTGTACTATGAAATGATGCACCACAAAAGAGGAAACCGTAAGTCAGTGTCATGACTCAGAGACCACCATGTCATTGTCTAAGACAATGCTGGCCTAGCTTGGACATAGACATTAGTGCATGTGTGGGCCTGTCGCCCAGTTAAGCAAATGGTGTATTTGTTGGCCTGTTGTACAACAATCGTTGTACATGTATGTAGTGTGACCATGTATGTGGTGTGACCATATACATAGTGCATGTGTCTTCAGCCAGATGGCAAATAGGACACAGCCCTACTAGCTAATGTTTAAGTATAATTGTGCTGCTACTCCTTACTCATGGGCTAAGCATGGATTCATTGTTCTCAGCAAGCTCCTAGTGGTGTCTAGGCTACGGCCTGTAAGCACTTGTGTGCTTAGGGATCTCTCACCTGTAAAACTTGGAAACTATAAAGGAAAAGACTTAAGAGGCGAGCATGAAGCTAGAAAAAACTTTAACTTTCTCACACTCACTATCAAATCTCACACTCACCATCAAACTTCTCACACTCGCCATCAAACCTCTCACACTCACCATCAAACCCGCTCACACTCACCATCAAACCTTCTCACACTCCTATCAAACTCTCTCACGTTCACTATGAAACTCTCTCACACTCACCATCAAACCCTCTCACACTCGCCATCAAACCTCTGACACTCACCATTAAACCCTCTCACACTCACTATCAAACCCTCTCACACTCACCATCAAAGCTCTTACACTCACCATCAAACCTTTGACACTCACCATTAAACCCTCTCACACTCACTATCAAACCCTCTCACACTCACTCGGCATTTGGGGAGGCATCATTACGTTTTATAGGTGTTTGTATATTTGATGCAGCTTTTCTATCAGCAAAAAACTGAAGCGATACGGGAAAGAGACCCTACAGGACTCCCGCCATTTAACAGCGAAATCAAAGAGGAATGAAAGTCACTCTGCCCAATAATGATGAGAAAATTCACTGTAATGTCACATCGTCAGATGTGAACTTCGTTATAGTAATTGTGTTACAGCTCCAGACTTAAGAATTAAAGCTGTGAGCTCCTCACTGCCCTGTGTTCATATTGTTCATATAATACTGGGCGGCTCTGGTTTTGGGAAGGAGCTTTTGAGGCGCGTTATGCGGAGCTGCGCCGTGGTGTGTTGTGGTTTAATGATTATGTTATGTTAGTGTTAGTGTTGTTGTTCTGTTTAAATGTATGTGTGTGTGTTGTGTTATTATGTAGCTTCTCCCGTGTCTCCTTCTTCACCAACACACTCAACACTTATCTCCAAGTGAGGCACCAACAACCAGCGCCTTCAGTACATTAAATTAAACTCTCACTGCGAGACTCTGTGTTTGGCTTTAGGTCCTGATGTGCTGTTTGCTGTGAAGGAGAAGCAAAGATTAACCGTTAACCGTTAGGATTTACAACACAAACAACCGAATCGCGAGTATAATCTGAAGTGTCCGTATGCCTGCGAGAGGCGCGTGCACACGAAGGGGAGTAAGGATTCTGCACAACACCGAAAAACAGACCTGATTTCAGTGATTTCTGAGTTTCTGAGACCAGACATGCGCTCTGCACGTCTACTTCAGGTTAAAGTGATAGATTTTTAAAATTTGGATAAGTAATTTACAGGTCTTTATTCCATTGTCGTTTGTTTGTTATTATTATTATTATTATGCTTAGTTTGTGAAACAAAGCTATTTCGTGATTTTTCCACTGACAATAACAGAATAAAAGCCGAGAACACCCGGACCGCTACAGCACCAAAACGACTTCAGTCAGACCATCTACAGCACATTGTCTATCAATCTGAAGAACCATTTCACCAGGCAAAGAGCTCTTTAATCAGGCAAATGGTTCTTTTTGAGTTCCTAGTTCTACATAGAACCACCGTCTTTACTAAAGGACCTTTGAAGAACTATCTGTTTTTTAGAGTGAGCTACCGCACGTGGGGGACGGGCATATTTGACTATGAGCGACTCAGAAACTGCTAATTTAAATCATAACTCTCTAGGCCAATCAGAAAACGCAACCATCAAGTAGTTTCATACACTCTATCAAGTTCTCTCACACTCACTATCAAGAACGCCTTAGAGTTTCATAGTGAGTGTGAGAGAGTTTGATAGTGTGAGAGGGTTTGATGGTGACTGTGAGAGGGTTTGATAGTGAGTTTGAGAGGGTTTGATAGTAAGTTTGAGAGGGTTTGATGACGATTGTGAGAGGGTTTGTTGGCGAGTGTGAGAGAGTTTGATAGTGTGAGAGGGTTTGATGGCGAGTGTGAGAGAGTTTGATAGTGTGAGAGGGTTTGATGGCGATTGTGAGAGGGTTTGATGGCGAGTGTGAGAGGGTTTGATAGTGAGTGTGAGAGGTTTGATGGTGAGTGAGAGGTTTGATGGCGAGTGTGAGAGAGTTTATAAGTTTATTGATAGAGGTATATAAACACAAAGCAATCGATTACAAAGGTATATAGGCACTAAATATTGGATTACTAGTTATGGAAAGAAACCAGAGATATTGAATATACTGAACAAAAGTACTAAAATTAGCTGATTTTCCAAATTATGTGGCTTTTGAGCAGCACGCAGAACAACCCTAACACTAGTGTAAAGCTGGCCTAAGTGTCAATAAAGAAAAGCAAAATCACAGTGAGACTGAGACCACAAAAGGGCAGCGCGAGTGAATCTACGACCTGGATGCCTCAGAGCTGCGGGGATGGCGTGTCGCGTTGAGGGGAAGAGAGGCCGCTGCTGGCACGGGATGGAGCAGGGTCCGCAGGTCAAAGGTCAAAGCTGCTGGACGCCTCAGAGCCGTGTTGATGCGCGTGCCACGTTGAGGAAGAGAAGCCGCTGCTCACACAGGCTAGGAATGGTCTGCAGGTCAAAGGCAAGGCCTCTAGAGGTGCAAGCCCTTGGTCAATGCTTTGGACTGGACCCCACTGGCAAGGCAGGCTTCCGGCGACGAACAGTCTTTCTGTTTCTTCTTCTCGTTCTCCTGCCTGTTTCTTTTTCTTGCTGGCTTTAAAGAAAGAACTTTGAGGGGTGGACCTAAGGCAGAGCTAAGGCAGGGAAAAGGTTTTGGTTGGTTTGTTAGGTTACATATAATGAATATGCAATTTCTTTGAATGCTGCTCAAGTGTCACATAATCCTTTGGAGATTCTGGGTGTGGTTACACTTAAGTAAAAGAATCTCAGAAGCATGCAATTTCACATATAAAACATTATTGTTTCCACAGTGACTATTACAAATGACTATGGAGCTTACAGATCATTATCTCTTAACATATACCATGATATGGTTACATACAATAAGTTGAATCCTTAACCTTCTAGTCATATAAGAAATAGGAACTACTTAGACAAACGAATTAAATTGTTAAGAAAATTTCGAGGTTATACGTCACATTACTATTTCTAAACAATACTTACATGAACGGTTACATAATAACTCAGAGTAAAATAAGTGAGTACATAATCATCAATAATTCTGTAGATATGTTGGGAGAAACTCTATGATTAAAGTGTACATAGTCACACAAGCTACAAACTTTAGAATCCTACTTCGAATAACACTACAAGAAGACTTGCAAGAAAAGCAGATATATAAGATTAACAGTGATCACGAAACATATGGGTTGTTTCTCAAACAAAAGAAAAAGAAAAATTATATAATGGGTGAAATGAACATAGTTGTGAATGCTCAAAGATCAATACAATAACCTAGATCAGTGAAGAAGGGTTACAATTCAAGAATCAAAATAACCACTAATCAATTCACGTCTGACAATGCAACATGTTAACAGTAACAGAGGTGTTCTTCACAGTTTGATAAAGGAAAGGCATTTGATTGATACTTGATTAAAGATCACATTGTGAATAATTTGCCACAAAGCAGGGCTCTCAGGAGCCTAGCCTCTGCACAGACCCCAAATTTATGATACTGAAGGAATGCACTTAAGAGTATCTGGCCACACTGAGGGGTCTGCTCAGGGATTCATGAGGTCTCAACAGTCCCCTCACCCAGGGTTGATTGGTGGGCCATGTTTGGCCTTTGTTTTAGGTTAGATGTCTCTCTTTGAGGGGGAAGGTGAGATGTATGGGTGTGAGACAGAGGGAAGGGAATTTTCAAAAGTCACAATTTATCAGTATCCCAAAATTTACTTCAGTGATGTCCAAAGGTCTCTTCAGGATGTTTATAAAGGGGTGGCATGACGTTCCATTATGTTGGCCTTAAACTGTCAACAGAAAAAGAAAGTCTTCAGACCTCTGGGTCAAAGTAGGTCTGTTCTGAGGTGAGCCACCCCCCTCCCCACTTCTGCACCAGGTTGCCAAAGGTGGGGGGGCAAATGGGGGTTGTGAGATGTGTTTTTAGCAGTCAGCCATAAATTTACTATTTGTCCTTCTAAACATCCTGTCGCATGCAGATGCAGATCTCACTTTGCTTTAAAAAGTTCTGATCAGTTTATGAATTAAAAACAGCAAAGCACGCTACATGAATAATCTTTTTTTCTACTTTTAAAATTATTTTATGTGTGTATTTGTGTGAATTTTCTGTTTCATTTTACGTGCTTTTTTGCTCGTATTACTTGCATTATTGTTCTTTATTATAAGTATTTTTTTCTTTTGTTTTGTTTATTTTCTTGAATGTTTTGAATAACTTTGTAGCTTTTCTCTGGAAAAATGCTACAAAAATACAAATGTACTCAGTTATTATGTTACTGATGTCATTCAAATCATACATATCTAAATGTATATGCCAGTCAAAAATGGCAGTTAGTACAAGTTCAAGTTTTGTCATTGAACATGTAAAATACTTAAACACAGCATTAAATTTTCATGTCTTTACTGTCAAAAAAAAAGCATCTCCAAAATGGAAACTTTAAAAGAGAAATAAAAAAAACATTCTTTACTTTTACTTCTAATGTAAGTAATTATTATTTTTTACCTTATGACATTTCGGATCATTTTCTATTGGTCCACTTGTTATGAAATTCTGAGAAAAAATAAACAATGGCTACTGTGAGTAAATAATGCTGTAAAATAAATACTGAAAAAGGAAATCATGATACGGGGGGCGGGGTTTGGACAGCAACAATGTGCATCTGATATAAATATTATGTTTAGGGTTTTCTACCTTATTTATAAAGACA
The DNA here is from genome assembly GCF_904425465.1 of Colossoma macropomum. Taxonomy (NCBI): domain Eukaryota; kingdom Metazoa; phylum Chordata; class Actinopteri; order Characiformes; family Serrasalmidae; genus Colossoma; species Colossoma macropomum. The sequence goes on from NW_023495341.1 coordinate 7,564, forward strand.
TTTTTGCATTTTGATTGATATCAAAAAGTGATAATTGCTGTGGGTTGACATCAAATATTTAAAATAAAAACTGTAATTATGATGTCATACAAATAACCTGATCTTACTGATGTGTGTTTTAGAGAACCAGTAATGGACTTCTAGGTCTTTAGTGCCAAATATTTTTAAACCAGCCCTGAACCTTATAACGTTACACAGGGCACACTCACTCAATTCTCCAACTGAGAGAGAGAGAGAGAGAGAGAGAGAGAGAGAGAGAGAGAGAGAGAGAGAGAGAGGGAGGGAGAAATAGTGTTAGCCCATGATAATAATGCAAGAGAAAAAATATGCAAGTACTTGTAATCTACTACAGATTTGCCTGATTTGTAGAAATTAAAAATAGAAATTGTTTTATAGAAATAAAAAATATTAGAAACATTACAAGTACTTGCATATTTTTTCTCTTGCATTATTTTCACGCACTGACACTATCTCTCTCTCTCTCTCTCTCTCTCTCTCTCTCTCTCTCTCTCTCTCTCTCTCTCTCTCTCAGTTTGAGAATTGAGTGAGTGTGCCCTGTGTAACGTGATAAGGTTATAAGGACAGAGAGAGGAAACGTATGAAGGTTTATAAGAACAGCGCCTCTTTTTTGCCACATTTGTTTTTCTGTTACAAACAGTTTTGTCACTCTTGAATATTTATTTATTTATTTTTTGTCACTATGGGTTATTTTATGATTTTGTTTGTGAGACATGTCAGTCAACAGTTCTGAGTCCATGTCCATGTTGTTGATGTGTGAATCCTCACATTAAATAAAGTAGCAGCTGCACATTTTACAGGTTCAATTAAAAAATACTGCAGGAGGATGAAATCCAAAACTGTTCTGTAAAGAACTGAGTCCTGAATCTTTACATGTCCAGGAAACAGCCCTGAGTATTAGTCAGAGTGTATGTATTAGTCAGAGTGTATGTTCAACTGTTAGTGAAAATCAGAAAAAACAGGGAAGAAAATTAACATCAAGAAAACTTCCTGTTACACAAAGATACTGTACAAATACACTCACAGTATTAATAAGTGCTTGATTTGCAGTGACTATCAACATCATCAATCATGTCATTAATATTAATAAATACAGAAAATCACACTGATAAACAGAATGTACTCCAGAGTCCTGAACACCTAGTTATATAGATCATCTGGCCTCCAAAACAAAGTTAAAATAAAGAAGAGACCAGACTTTTACTGTCTAAACTCTGAACTCTCTTCTTCTGGACATTAGACTGTCTGTTCACTGCAGGTTATTAAGACTCGCCTAAACATGAATTTGTATTCTCTTACCTTCTTCGGTTTTCACTTATAAATAATCTTTTTTTTTTCTATTTTTAAAATTATTCTATGTGTATTTGTGTGAATTTTCTGTTTCATTTTATGCTTTTTTGCTCTTATTACTTTTATTATTGTTCTTTCTTATACGTATTTTTTTTCTTTTGTTTTGTTTATTTTCTTTAATGTTTTGAGCAACTTTGTAGCTTTTCTCTGGAAAAATAAAATAAATAAAAAACGTTCTTAACTTTTACTTTTAATGTATTTTATCCCATGACATTATGAAATTTTAAGAAAATATAAAGAACAGCTGTTGTATGCAAATAATGTAGTAAAATAAAAACTAAAAAGGAAATCATGATACATGGAGGGGTTTTTTGGACAGCAATAATAATAATAAATATTATGTTTAGGGTTTTCTCCCTTTTTTATAAAGACATTTTTGCATTTTGATTGATATCAAAAGGTGATAATTGCTGTGGGTTGACATCAAATATGTAAAATAAAAACTGTAATTATGATGTCATACAAAGAATAGATAAATAATCTGATCTTACAGATGTCTGTTTCTGCAGGCTGCACTCTGGTGAACAGCGAACAACTACTGAGTATCTCAGCATATCCAGGAGGGTCAGTACTGCTGCCCTGCTACTGCACTGACCTACACACCAAACCTGAGGGATTCAGCTGGAAGAAAGAAAACAGATACACACACACACGAGAAGAGATATCCAGTGAGAGTGGTCAGTACAGAAACAAAGTTCAGCTGGTTAATGGTCACTCTCCAGGAAATCTCTCTCTACTCATATCACACCTGACTGAAGAGGATGAAGGAGATTACTTCTGTGCTGTTAAAGGTGCACATTTAACAATCAGACTGACTGTAAAAGGTAAAACACTGTCTCACTTTTCATTTATAGAGAATTTCAAATCTTATAATTAAATGTATCTGCACAGAAAACCAGCTATGAGTTTGTAAACATTCCACTCCCTCATCACTCTTCACCCACAGTCATGTACAAAAATGTGTACACCCCATTCAAATGACAAGTTTTGTTAAGTTTCACTTATTATAATAATCCTCCACAGAGAACACATTTAATGTAAAGTTCCTGTTTTTTTCCTGATTTTAACATATTGAGAGGAAAAAAAAATAACATAAAATATGACCTGTGTAAGAGTTTGAACATTTCTGTTCAAAGTGTTTAATCTACACTTGTTTACTTTGTGATTTATTTGTTTGCTTGTTTCTTTGTTTGTTTGTTTTATCACTGCTGTGATGAACGGCCTTTCCAAATGTTCACACTTGTGGTTTGTGTTCATGTTCATGTGCTTCCTGAAAAATATTGGTGTGACGCCCCCTGTTTCTATAAACTTGCAATAGCACACTGTGACTAACTATAATAAATACATAATAAACACCTGCTGTTCTGAATAATGCACTGAAGGAGTATTAGTCGAAGTATGTGTCCCTTAGCTCGACGTTTAGTGCAAATCAGAAATAACAGGGAAGATAATTAATAAGAAAACTTCCTGTTACACAGATTCAGTACAAATACACACTCAATATTAACAAGTGCCTGATCAACATCAATCATGTCATTAATATTAACAAGTACAGAAAACCACACTAATAAACAGGATGTACTCCAGAGTCCTTATCGACTAGTTATCTAGATCATGTGGCCTCCAAAAACAAATTTAAAATAGAAGAGCCCAGTCTTTTACTGTCTAAACTCTGGACACTCTTCTTCTGGACATCAGACTGTCTGTTCACTGCATGTTAGTAAGACTCGTCTAAGCACGCATTTTTATTCTCTTACCTTATTTAGTTTTCTTATATGAATAGTCTTTGTTTTTATATATTTAGAAACTATTTATTTAGTATTTTTTATTATTTTATAATGATGTGTATGTGTGGATCTTATGTGTCATTTTAGGTGCATTTTTTGTTCCTATTACTCCCAGCTTTGTTTCTGGAAAAGTGCTACAAAAATGAAAATGTACTCACTCATTTAATTATGCTAAAATAGTAGATAATCCAGTTTGAGTTGTGTCAACACGTCAAGTTAAAAATAAAAGACATTTTCCAGACTTTATTAGTATTCCAGACTAATATTAATAAACTTATTAATCTTTCAATTGAGTTGAAAATTTAAATTTACAAACTCGAGTAGTGTTAAAAGTTTCATATTCCTTTGACTGTGTATCTACAGTGAGTTCTGTTCTGTTCCTGCACTGACTGTCAAACTCTTCTCTCTCTACAGAGGGTCCACCTAAAACTACAACACCTACTGCAGTGGTCAGTGTACACACCAGTCCAATCACTTCAACCAAACATTCATCTCAAACCTCTGACAGTACGTACAGCACACTGACTGATCAGGCATAACATTATGACCACCTCCTTGTTTCTAAGCTCATTGTCCATTTTATCAGCTCCACTTACTATATAGGAGCACTTTGTAGTTCTACAATTACAGACTGTAGTCCATCTGTTTCTCTGCATACTTTGTTAACCCCCTTTTACCCTGTTCTTCAGTGGTGAGGACCCCCATGGACCCTCACAGAGCAGGTTCTATTTGGGTGGTGGGTCATTCTCAGCACTGCAGTAACACTGAAGTGGTGGTGGTGTGTTAGTGTGTGTTGTGCTGGTATGAGTGGATCAGACACAGCAGTGCTGCTGGAGTTTTACAAAATTTACAAAATTTTCACACAGAAGATATCCTGTCAATGCATTTCATCAATGGTCATCTACAGTGTATGCAAAAGTTTGTGCACCCTAGTCAAATGACGTTTTGTTGATTTCCTATGTTAAAAGAACACATCCACTACAGATCAACAATAACCACACAACACTGTTTATTTACTACTGAAGCCCCAAAGAGTTATATGAAAAAAAAAGATAGACCCTTCCTTACTCTGTGTTCCACTTTATTTATTTTCTTTGCCTGTATGTCACACCAAAAACAGCCTTCCAACATCAGAAATATTTCTAACATAACATATAAAATTTCAGCTGATAGATGAACCTCAAAGACATGTTTTCTCTCACTTTTTTTCAATTACTGTATTCAAAATTATTTAAATAAATAAATAAATAAATAAATAAATACTGTTTCACCCGCTTTGGCCAGAAAGAGTGGCTGTTTTTTCCCCCTTACCCTTTGGGGACAACACAAAAAATACTTAGCATCAGCATCCTAATTTTTGGCAGGTTAGCTCCACAATATGTTTTTTTTCACCTGGTCCCCGAAGGATAAAAAGCTGGTGTAACATTAAAGTGTTTTTTCATATGCTCTTTATGGTGCATGTTGGTAGTGGAAAAAAAAAAATCATGAAAGGGAAGTGGAACAAACACACTTCCTTTTTTAACCCTTCTGGGCTTAAATAACTTTACTGAGGTAAACACATCACAAAAATCAATGTTTTTAAAAAAAAATTACTCCCTGTGAAACTAATGATATATTTTATATGTCTTTTTTTTCAACTAAACGTTGCAGAAAAAAAGTCATATTTAAGTTTGTAGAAAATGTGGTCACTTATTTTCCCTACTTGAAAATCAAGTAAGATTTGATCAGGAGTGTTCAAACTTTTACATATGATAATATCATATATTATATTATATTATATTATATATTTACATATCATAAATTTGTTGATTTGTTTGTTTATTATCTAGTATCTCTTCATTTCTGCTCCACCCCATTCTTTTTATTTGCTTATTGTTAAACATTTACTCCATATTTATTTAATTATTTATTTATTTACTTACTTATTTAGTTATTTAATCACTTCTGTGATGAACGCTCTGACAAACTTCACACTTGTGGGTTTTGTATACTTACATGCATGTTCCTGTACTTTCTAGTAAACGTCTAAGTGTATCTTATTTCTCAAACACACTCTGAGCAAAATCCTATTTAAAAATATATAATAAACAAATTACCACCAATGAACATTATGATCAAAACATTATGAACAAAAACAAAAACAAAAAATTATGAAGAAAACATTATGAGCCACTCACAGATGAAGTGAAGAACGCTAATTATCTCAGAAAAATGGTGCATGTAAGTTCTGGGATATATTAGCAGATAAGCGAACAGTCAGTTCTTGTGGTCAATTGTTGGATGTGGGAGAAATAAGCAGGTGTGAGACCTGAGTGACTGTAACAAGGGCTATTATGGCTGGATGACTGGGTGAGAGTATCCCTAAAATAGCAATGCTTGTGTGGAGCTTCTGGTCAGCAGTGGTGAGTACTTACCGACAAAGATCTGCAGAGGGACAAACCACAAACCGGTGACAGGGGGTTGGGCACCCACACCTCATGGATGCACAATGGCAACAAAAATCATCCCTTCTGGTCCAAACCAAACACCATCAGTTGCTGCACCCACTCCATTCGTAAGTCAGCTCATCTGAAATGGACTGATGAAAAGTGTAATCCAGATTATAACCAGTGCAAAGTTCAAAAGCCATTCTGCCTTTTCAAGGAATGTCCATTCTTACATTAGCATTGTTTATACTTTGTATATTATTTATTTATTTTCTATTTATTTATTTATTTATTTTTTTTTGTGTCAAATTTCCTCCTAAATTTTGTTGTGTACAGTTCCACCTACTAGTTAGGTCTCTCCCAATCACATGATACCACCAGGGCTAAGAGGGTGGAGGCAAACACAAGCTTCCTCCATGTCATATGCAGCCAGCCACCACATCTTTTTGAGCTGCTGCTAATACAATGGCATTAGACAGCTAAAGCGCTCTTAGAGGAGAACACTACCCACCATTTGTGTTGAATCTTCCAACAGATGCCACGCTAAGTCATGCGGGAAGAGGAAGGGACATCCTGATAATAGGGCCAACGTTTGGTCAGTTGTGCCACTCGAGATATTATTAGTACTGTGTATCTATAATGAGCTGCCCAGTGATAATCTGTTCCTGCACTGACTGTCAAACTCTTCTCTCTCTACAGAGGATCCACCTAAAACTACAACATCTACTGCAGTCGTAAACAGTCAAACCATGCTGAGGACTTCAACAGCAAGTTCCTCTCAAACACCTGATGGTAAGCACAGCACCCTGACTGCAGCTGAACCTCAGATTTTACAGCTTTATTTTATTTAAATAATCACATTTCATCAACATTTCTGAACATTCAGGGATTTTTTTTCACATTTACATACAGTACACTGGAGGAACATTTCAATGCGTAAACGTGATCTATTGTGAGATAATGCTGTATTTAAGATATATCCTACTTCCTCTCTCTCTCTCTCTCTCTCTCTCTCTCTCTCTCTCTCTCTCTCTCTCTCTCATATGCGCACACAAACACACATTGTATAGAAATATGTAAACATGTTCCCCTCTTGTTTCACATTTCTTTGACACAGATTATTCCTTGTCAGTGCATTTCTCCACTGTTCACATACAGTCGCATGCAAAAGTTTCAAGTGGTCAGAAGACATAGTGTTGGTTTCGTAAGTGATCAGATCATCTACATAAAACATACCTGTGCTCATTTTAATGCACAATTACCATTAATTGTTTAATTTAACATAGTAAGGAATTAAACACAAAATGTGTACATAAATGAGAAATTGCCATATTTTTGTTAGCTTTTTGTGTGTAGAGGATGTGTTCACTTATTTTCACCTTGTGTCTCTGCATTAGCCCTGACAATCATACATATAAATATGATTCACTCGAAAGAGGCCCTGAATATTCTGTTGTAACTCCCGTTAGGATGAAGCAATCTGAACCAAAAATCTGCTACATACCTTGATGTATGTGTAATCAATTGCATTACATGCCAGACACATGAAGAGGTATGGGGGTATGCACCCGGAAGTTGCAAATGGAGGTTAAACGTTGCAACGACTGTCCGGCGCCTACCTCATCACTCCGACGCAGGGTATCCCGAAGTTCCATTTACTGAAAAGCAGAATGCACATTGTTTCGTTCAGACTGATTCTTCTTAGTGAGAGTTTTCAAGTGAATATTCCTGTATACGTAGTTGGACCTTAAAACTATTGTTGTATTTTTGAGGTTACATTTACATTATCTGTTCTGTTCCTGCACTGTCAAACTCTTCTCTTTCAACAGAGGGTCCACCTAAAACTACAACACCTACTGCAGTGGTCAATGTACAGAGCAGTCCAACCACTTTAACCACACATTCCGCTCAAAAAAAAGCATGCTGATTGCTGCTAAAAGCAGAATGTCACAGCTTTGTGTATGATCCCTGTAAGAATAATTACAAATAAACACAAGTAATCGAAATAATCACATTTCATCACGTTTTCCAAATATGCGGTTCTCTTGCACACAGACGAACAGGGTAAACACTGTAAAGTTAAAAAATGTGATTTATTGTATTGCTGTATTAAAGAAAATTTTCTTCTTCTTTAAATTTCTTTCTCTCTCACACAAACATATGTAGAAGTATGCAAACTTTCTAATTTCTTTCTAGATACAGGTTATTCCATTTATTTCTCCATCACAATTCTTGTTCTTCTTCTCCTGCTGGGACTCGGAGGAGTCATCTACTGGAGATTCAGAGGTATAAACACACACACACACACACACACACACACACACACACACTATTGTAGGTATGTGCAGTGTCTGTGCATCACTTTGTATCATTTCATTCTGCAGGGACGGAGACGAGGACAGACAGAGAGCCGAGAGCAAAGAAGGATGAAGACGAGAACAGAAAACACAGGTGAGTTCATACATCACATCAATCTCATCAAGTATCTTACTATCCCATCACATTCCATCATATCCCATCACATATCATAACATCATATTCCATCATGTGACATCATAACTCATCATATTTTTCACATTCCATTAGTTCCCATCACATTCAATCTAAATATCACATTATTCCCATACTATCTTATATACACATCCTATCATATCCCATAATATCTCCAGATAGCCTTTCTTATGCCATGTTTCATTAGACAAAAATCTAGAAATCTAGAATCTAGAAATCTCTTTATAACGGTCACTAAACTAGCTCATGTTGTTCATGTTCAAATGAACACATAACTAATATGAGAAATGCTGGTCTGCCTGATTGAGTGAGTTTACCTAAACTGGCACTCAGTGCATATCTGTATATCCTATTCCTACTGAGGAAGAAGCTGCTCCTGGTAGTTTAAGTCAAACTTGAAGTGGTTTTAAAGGGTCAGTGTTTTGTGTTAATTATCTTTATGATCCTCTACAGGATGAAGTGATGTACTCTACTGTAGTCCACAGTAAAACACCCACAACAACAACCACAGTTACTCACACTGGAGAAAAGGCAGAATACGCCACCATCAGAGTGAAGTAGCAACACCACTCACCCTCTTAAAAATGTATTCTGTTTTGTTTTATGCTTTTTTCTTTTCTTTCTTTTCTCTTTTCATATTTGTAAATGCATATGTTTGTAAATAAATTAAGAGGTCTTTATAATGAAATTTCATAAATCATTTTGTTTTTCATATTTTTTTTATTTGTGCATTTCAGGTAGTATTTTGCAGTTGGGTTGTTTGATTAATTAAAACTAATTTAACAAAATATAGGTAACTTACAAAATGAGCTTATTTTAAAAATTGTTTTCATTTATATTTTGTTTTTTGGCAAAAGCAGATAACACAAATGGTCAGTTCATGTTTTAGATTTAAACAAAGCCATGCAATAGATAAAAATATCTTTTATATGCAATATTTAACATTTTAACATAAATCAAGCAGGTAAAGTGCTGAAAACTGCATAAAAGAATAATGGGCAATAGTAAACATTTATGATATCAGACCTCTGATGAGAAAATCCTAAGGCTGAATCTCAAATGGCTCACTGCTCCCTATATAGTGCATTACGGGAGTTATGAAATTTTGGCTTTCATACCCAAATACTGCACTTTATGTCCAGTATGAATTGTGCACACATGGCTGAATCCACAGTGGTTCTCTGTTAGACACACAGAGCTCTGTTTAGATACAGTAGCCGTTAGTTTAAGACATACTGTACATGCTGCACTTTGTAGGGAAAAGGGAGCCGTTTGAGATTCTGTCTGAAACAGTGTTGCATCACCTGACCTGAATGCTGCTCAAGAACAGTGCTGGAGTTTGACTGTTTCTGCTGTAAAATGTGAGCTTGCAATGCCTTGATAATGGACAGTAATGGCTTTTGTGACAAAACGTATTAGGGTTCAGAGAGTGATGTGTGTTAAGAATAACTCACGACCATCAGCTCATTTTTTTAAAGGATGCCGTTTATTGTTTGTGGTAAATGAATCTTTCAAATAAAGCTTTTAATGAATTTTATTTATTTGGTGAACTGAGGGCATTGTTCCTAACTCTGTCCAGGTTAAGCAAATTATTCAGTGTCATATACATTTCAGTTGTATATGAATGCAGTTCGACTTACCCAAAGACTTGTATTACTGCATGGCAGTTTTCCAAGAATGAGAGTCAAATCTTTCTAATCTTTTATATGCAGGGTGATTGTGTTACCCACTGTGTCATCCTTTACAGTCCCCTCACCTCTTCTGCACGTCTATAAGACCTCGTGATATCAAGCAGAAATTCCACAGTGTGGGCTTTTCCTGCTTGCAGCTTTACCAGCAAGCTGATTGGCTCTTTTTACTAAAGGGTGGGACTTTCTCCATGAACATATGCCATGTTGAGCATTACAAGCCTTTCTGTTCATTTCTCAGCCATTTAATTCTCCCCTGCTCCTTTATAATGTGTCTGCTCTGATCCTTTATTAGTTGATGAGGAACATTCTACTAGTTAGTGCTGTTGTGTTTGTTTGTGTCTCTCACCCTTCGTCATGTTTCCAGTAAACATAGTTTGGCCTTTGTCTCCGGCCACAGCTAGACTTGATATTCTTAAAGCTACCTGACAATAGAGACGTAGACCACATAGATGTTTCGCATCCATTAGATCACATCTCATCACAATAAAAAGACCAGAGAGAACAAATAGCCAGACCACAGAAAGGAGAGCTGATGGTTTAAATATAAACACAAGATGCAGAAAAGTACCTGAAGTCAGAGCTGCCAGACGTGGCTTTAGTTCTCACACTTTTGAGCATCAAAGTGTAAGAACTGCTTTATCACCATTTTGACAGACAAGATTATTCACTACAACAGCAAATTAATGTACTGCTACAGTGAAACGGCTACGTAGCCATATATGAAGAGTTTTGTGTATATATAAATCAGTTTCTAAAGCATGTAAATGTATTAATCTCCCCAAACATACATACTACATACATACATACATACAGATACACATATATGTAGTAACTACATCATGAAGTGCCAGGCAGTTTGCAGGACTGCAATAGAGCAGAGGAACTGCCAGTGGAACATAGCTGGAATCTCTCATCTGTAAAACCTGCAGGACTGGAAATTATAAAGGAAAAGACTTAAGAGGCGAGTATGAAGCTAGAAAAAACTTTAATCCTCCATAGGATTTTACAATTTGAAACTTGAAATTGAAATTCTTTGTTGCAGGCCCGACTGTTGGCCCAGGTCTGCTGTATAGGAATGGCATTAGCAAAGTCTGCTCCCTGGACAACAGGGTGAGGACCAAACCAGTGGTGTTGGGAATGAAGGAAGGGAACATCACAATGTCCACACCAGAAAGCAGCAAAACAGATGTGTAAGCAGAGTCATTTTAAAGACAGAAGGTGGCTAGTGCTTGGACAAAGTAATGAGTGGTGTAGCATTGGAGTTGCGAAGACATAACATGTAAAGCTAAAGACTGATGGCTGTAAAATGGGAAAATCATCCCTGCTAACAGCACTTAATGTGTTTTGGATGCTGCTCAGCATCAGGAATAGAAGTTTATATGCTGGTCACCAGCAAAATCAGCACATTTTCTGTTTTGGATACCAGTATGCTGGTCAACCAGCTTGAACATAGTGCTTGACTAGCTAATTCAGCAACAGAGCAGCATAAACCAGCTTCGACCAGCACTGAAGTCATGCTAGTCTGTGTTCTTTTTTCTTTTTTTTCTGCAAGGATGTGAGAATGAAGAGGTGTGCATTCTTTATTTGGCTGTTTCTTGTGTCCACTTGTGTGTACTGAGAAATGATGACAAAACAGGAAACAGGAGGTAGGTGTTCTCAGAACTCAGAGTCCACCACGTTGCTGTGTGTGGTTCCCATTTCTGAAGAAGCTGCTGCTAAAATCTCTAAAAGTCAGAAGAGTTCCGGTCTAGCTGATTTAAACACAGCTCCTGTGAGCTGCACGGACATTAGAGTGGGTTAGACTCCAGTGAAGAGCTGCTGAGAGAGCTGTGTACTCAGTGTGGTATACAGGGCTAGTGTAGTGCTGGGTGTGGAGCTGTCAGTGTGCTGTGAACTCAGTGTTGTTTTACTAGTGAGAATGTTGCTGACTTTTTATCTTCTCTTCATTGGGCTTCATGTCTCTGAAGGTAAGCATGTTTTACTGAGCTACTGATGTCATGCAAATCTATAGTTTGCCTTCGACATGTGGTGGTAGTATGCAAGAAGACTGATTGAGAGAGGCGGGGACAACTCTGAAAACTTGGGCTGTAGTTCCAGGCTGCTTCTGCATGTAGCTAGGAGAAATCTACTATAGCTGTAGCAGTACTGATACATCTGTGTTGATAAAGAATATTTGCTATTATTTCTACTAAAATGTATTAATCCAGAGATTTATGATGACATCACATACTTGTAAACCTGTAATGACAATGTCATACAACGAATACAGCGCTCTAAAACAGTATTTGCCCTTTCTTCCCAGTTTCTACTGTTTTTGTTAACTTGTCAGATTTAAATGTTTTAGATTATCCAACTAGTTTTAACAGATAAGATAAAGACAACACAAAACACAGACACAAAATGCAGAATTCTTTTAAATGATTATTCTATTACTAAAGATAAAGATTATTTAGAACCTATATCATCTATGTGAAAAAGTGATTGTCCCCGAACTCTAATAACTGGTTGTGCCACTCTTGGCAGTATCAACTGCAATCAATGTTTGCAACAACTTGCGATGAGTCTTTTATTTCGCTGTGGAGGAATTTGGGCCCACTCTTTTTTTTGGAACTCTTAATTTGGCTGAATTGGAGCATTTTTTAACATGAGCTCCCCATTCAAGGTCTTGCCACAACATCTTGATGGGATTCAAGTCATGACTTTGACTCAGCAAATCCAAAACTTTATTTTTTTGTTTCTTTGAGTCATTCAGAGGTAGACGTGCTTGTGCACTTCAGATTATTGTCATGCTGCATAGCCCAAATGTGCTTTAGGTCATAAACTGACAGGTGGACACTCTCATTCAGGATTTTCTGATAGAGAGCAGAATTCATGGTTCTATCATTTATGACAAGTCATCCAGGTCCTGCAGAAGCAAAGCAGCCCCAGACCATCATACTACCACCATCATGTTTTACTGTTGGCATGATGTTATGGTGGAATGTGATGTTAGCGTTATGACAGATGTCACAAGACCCATGTCTTCTTAAGTTCCACCTTTGACATTCCAAAGTCTTGGGGGTCATCTAGACGTTTTGGCAAATGCGAGATGAGCCTTTGTGTTCTTTTTGGTCAGCAGTGTTTTGCAGCTTGCAACTCTCCCACGGATGCCATTTTTACCCAGTGTCTTTCTTTTTGTGGAAATATGTACATTGACCTTAACTGAATCAGTGCACTCTTGATGAAATTTTGGTAGGCTGGTACTTTTCTCTATTTGTGAATAATGGAGTCCCAGAGCCTTAGCAATGGCTTTATAACCCTTTCCAGCCTGGTAGATTTTGATGACTTTGTTTCACATCAGTCTTTGACTCTCTTTAGAACGTAGCATCATGTGCTGCTTTTTTAGACCTTCTAGCTTCACATTGCCAGAGGGGTTGTATTTAAGTAATGTGTAGATTCAACAGGTCTAGCAGTAACCATACCTGGGAGTGGCTAGTGAAACTGAACTAAACAGTCAATTGAATTGTTTAACTGGTTGACTGAGTAGCTAAGGGGGCAATTCATTTTTCAAATAGGACCAGGTATGGCTGAACAGCATTTTTGAATCGACAAATCCATAAATTAAATCATCATTTAAAAACAGCATGTTGTGTTTACTTGGCTTGCCTTTGTCTAATATTAAAAGTAGTTTTATTATCTGAAACATTCAATTGTGACATGAATGTAAAAATAGATACATTTGGGAATGGGCAAATACTTTTTCACACTGTATATAATCTTTCTGATGTGTGTTTCTGCAGGCTGCACTCTGGTGAACAGCGAACAACTACTGAGTATCTCAGCACATATAGGAGGGTCAGTACTGCTGCCCTGCTACTGCACTGACCTACACACCAAACCAGAGGAATTCAGCTGGAAGAAAGACAACACAAAAACAAACACACGAGAAGAGATATCCATTGAGAACGGTCAGTACAGAAACAGAGTTCAGCTGGTTAATGGTCACTCTCCAGGAAATCTCTCTCTACTCATATCACAGCTGACTGAAGAGGATGATGATGGAGATTACTGGTGTGCTGTTAAAGGTTCACATTTGACCATCAGACTGACTGTAAAAGGTAAAACACTGTTTCAGTTTATATTCTTACTGCATTTCAAATCTGATAAACATATTTAACAATATACAGAACAAACTATGAGTTTTTATGCATTCCACCCCTCATCACTGTTCACCTACAGTCATGTGCAAAGGTTTGTGAACCTTGGGTCAATTTATTATTTTTTTTTAATTGAATGTTAAAATCGATTCACACATCCTCTGGCCTGTGGAAAAGCTGACATATTTTATATATTGTGCTTTATGTCTTTCCAATATGTTGAACTGTATACAGAAATAGTTTGTCCTGTGTAAAAGTAGCGTTCACGTATTTTTACTTTGAAAAATAAAAATGTCATTTGACCAAGAGTGTTCAAACTTGTGTATGGGACTGTATGAGCTGTTAGCTCTGTTAATTATCTTGTGTCTCAGTATTAGCTTAACCCTGTCATTATTAGGTTCATGTTTTATTATCAATCATTTATTTATTTATTGAAGAAAGTTCAATACACTTTTGTGTTTTTGCACTTATTTGTACAGTTATGTGTTTTCTGGTGAATGTCCAAAAGTGTGTCCGTTTGCTAAAACATGCAAAGGGAGAAACAGCAAATTAAACACATGAGAAACAAAGAATGTATCTCTCAGCTCAATGTGGTTGTGACAGTGTTTCAGAAATACCAGAAAAGAAAGTTGGGAAAGCTGCCTGCCCTACAAAGGTGGCATACGTGTTTGCTGACCTGCGGTTTTAATGAGTGCTTGATTTTTATATAAATCAGCATAATCAGTACCATCAATAATATCATTCACATTAATTATTACAGAAAACAATATTTGGATGCACTCAGAAGTCATTCTACTAAAAAAGTAGATAACTCAGGTTGAGTATTGTCAACCTGAAATTTGTAAATATTACAAATGATCCAGACACTTAAAGACATACTACACTTTACTTCTTCTTTCTATACTATTTTTACAATGAAAATACAAAATACAGCTTATATAGCGCAGTAAAAGCCATTTCATGTATTGTAATCATTTTTCTTAAGCAGTCAGTGAAAATGATCACGTTCTAGACATTATTTGTCCATGTAATATAAAAATAAGACATTTCGTGTGTCATACATAGTATTTATACACAATATGGCCAAAAGTATGTGGACTCCTCACTATCACACCTATGCGTGTTAATATGGAGGTCCCCCACCCTCTTTGCGGCAAAGCCTCCAGTCTTCTGAGAAGGCTTTTCTCTAGATTTTGCAATGTTTCTGTAGAAATTTTTGCACATTCAGACAAGAACATTTATTAAATCAGGCACTGATTTTGGATAAGAAGGCTTGGCTCATAATCAATATTCCAGTTATTCCAAAGGTTTTGAGTGGGTCGAGGTCAGGGCTCTGACCACTAGAGTTCCTCCACCCCAAATTCATCAAGACATTTTTATAGAGCTCACTTTGTGCACAGGGACAGTAATCATGCTGGAACAGGAAAGGGTCCTCCCTAAACTGTTTGCACAAAATTGGAAGCATATAAATGAGCCCAAACCCTGAAAACAGCCAGAGAACATAATTCCTACTTCACCAAACTCTACTGTTGGCACTGTGCGTTCCTGTTGGTAGAATTCTCCTGGCATCCGACAAACCCTGATTCATTCATCATACTGCCAGAAGTGTCATTCATCACTTAAGGGAACGTGTTTTCATTGCTCCAGAGTCCAGTGGTGCCATGCTTTACACTTGACAATGTGAAAAGTGGTCTTAGGCTTGCGTGCAGCTACTCATTTCATGAAGCTCCAGACACACAGTTCTTGTGCTGATATTACTTCCATTAGCAGTTTGGAATGATGTGGTGAGTGATGCAACACAGAATAGGCATTTTCCACTATGTGCTTTAGCTTAAACTCGGTGACTCTAGTCTGTGAGTTTGCATCATGTACTGCTTCATGGCCAAGCTGCTGTCGCTCTTTGATGCCTTCATTTCACAATAATTACACTTGCAGATCTAGCAGGGCAGAAATATCACAAATTGACTTGTGGCAGTGCCACATTTCAAGTCATTGATCTTTTGAATTATTATTATTATTTTATTTTTTTTTTATGGAGATTGCATGGCTTTGTGCTTGATGATATGTGAACTGAATAATTAGCAGGGATGTCCACATATTTCTTGCCATGTAGTGTATATGCTGACATGACAAAAGCTTCTCCCTAAAGTGTCTTTAACCCCTTAGAATCCCAGCCTTATCACAAACTAAAACTTATTATTCAGTAACTACAGGGACAATACCGCAAACTGAATGAGCTATTCTTAGGTCACAGAAGTGTGTAATAAAAGCTCTAAGTAAAAAAAGGCAAGCTACACCAATGGCTCCTCCAATATTCGGAGTGAGGCTTCAAGTTGAAGTATTCACTGAAGGATTTACTGAAACACTGCAGCATACAAAGTAAAACACATTACAAGCTTTAAATATCAAATTTAAAATAATGGTGCCATCAGTATTTTACCCAACATGGGAAAGTCAGTGTACACCACGGTTAGCTGTTAGTTATTCTGTTGTGTAGTGTAGTTATTACTGTAATGTGTAGTGATGTTTTGAAGTGAAGTAAGTGGTTAACATTAAAACCAGTGAGCCTCTCACTCTCTAGTCTTCACTGCACAGTAACATCATGCTCAGTGTGATGTCAGAGGGGGTAATAGTGGCGGTTCACGGAAGTGCATTGCACTAATAACTCTGAGCTGGACAACTTGTTTGGGGCCGGCATCTGAATTTTCAGGAATGAATCCCCAAAAGGTACAGCCTTAACAACACCTATGGTGAGAAATAAAATATTGGAAATGCCATGGCTTAAACAAACTTGTCTCACTTTACACTCTGTAGTCGGGGAATGATTTCATGACACTGACACTATAACATGTTATAACACTTCTTATATTGCATTATGTAGCAATTTATAATGCAGAATAAACATGGCTATAAAGTGTAATTAATTTTTCTAAATATTTATAGCCATGTTTATAATGCCTGATGATTATGTTAAGAAAAGTTATAAGCTACAGGCAGATACTGACTTTCATGTTGGAACCACATGGTTCCTGGGTTTGTAACAAATGCATTATAGCATGTTATGAATGGGTTTATAGATGCATATAGACACGGTATTCAAAGAAATTATTACCAAAATCTTGATCTTCACACTACATATAAAAAAGCTTTTGAAAACACTTTTTAAAAACACTTTTGAAGCACTGCCAGATACACCAAAGTCAGCCTTTAGTGTTTCACTCCATATATAATCTTCCCCCATGTCTCCCATAGCTTTTGGGGGCAGAATTGATTATATTCAACAAACATATACCTGGATGTGCTTGGTAATATACAAGATGTTCAGTACTTAATACTTAATACTCATTAGAAACTGAAAAAGTGTGTTGTAGTGCAAATATTAGAGCTAGATCCAGCAAATGTAATACACAACATGAAGACACTTAACACCTACTTAATACTGAAACTTTGTATAGGAGCTCTAGCTAGACGCTAATCAGATCATTATATAGTGAATTAAAAATGTTTATGCTTCAAATATTGCTTTGTAATGGCACACCGGAAAGTAAAGACATCTCTGGTCATTGATTTGATCAGGGTGGGCAGTTATGGCCTTGAGTCTAGGGAACCAGCCTTGTGACCGGAAGGTCGCTGGTTCGATCCCCTGAGCTGACAGTACGTGACTGAAGTACCCTTGAGCAAGTCACCTAACCCCCAACTGCTCCCCGGGCTGTGGATAGGGCTGCCCACCACTCCGGGCAAGTGTGCTCACTGCCCACTAGTGTGTATGTGGTGTTTCACTGCATGAATGGGTAAAATGCGGAGGTGAAATTTCCCTGTTGTGGGACTAATAAAAGTCACTTAATCTTAGTAACTTAATTCACAAAAACTGTGCATGCTTTTGCTGATTGAAACATTCAGGACTATCTAATGGAAGCCCAAATGAGAGAGGTCTGGCTGTAGGTTTTTGTAGCAGTTCAAAGAGATAACATTTCCCTTCACACTTCTTTTCTGATCTCACTTATCTGCTTGAAGTGGCCTTGTCCATCTACTCTGCTATTATGACTCCCTTAAGAGTTGTCAGATCTTTCATACTGATTATTGCAACTTCCCTTTCAATAGCCTCTTAATCCAAACAGTAGTTTACAAATCTGCACAAATCAATACTGTCCTATATCAGCTTCACTGGTTACCAATATCCCTATTTATCAAGTGCACTTCACTTTTAAAGCCTTTTATGGTCTGAACTCTACATACCTTATTGAGTGCCTTCATCACTGCAGTCCCTCTTAGAATCTGAGATTTTCTAGCACTAACTGTCTTGCAGATCCTTGCACAACTCTCATCAGTGGACAGCAGGTCATTCAATGCTAAAGCTCCCAAGTACACCCAAACCTTTTGTGTGTTGCAGCCTGCACTCTGGCAAACAGTGGAGAATCTTTGAATATCACAGTATATACAGGAGAGTCAGTACTGCTGCCCTGCTACTGCACAGACCCACAAACTAAACCTGAGAGTTTTACCTGGCGGAAAGTAAACAGCACAGAAGAGATATCCAGTAAGAGTGGTCAGTACAGAAACAGAGTTCAGCTGGTTAATGGTCACTCTCCAGCAAACCTCTCTCTACTCATATCAAACCTGACTGAAGAGGATGGAGGAGATTACAGGTGTGATGCTAAGAAGAGGGGATACAGAGACATCATGCTCACTGTTAAAGGTAAGTCACCCCTAAAGATTGAGCTCAAAGGCAAGATAAATCTCAATAAACTTAACTTTCTTAATTAGTCTTTTGGATCAAGATATTGATATTGAAAAACTTTTAAAACACTTGAAACTGACTTGTTTGAATGTTGGTGACACTATTTTGTGTGGTCCTTTTTAAATGAAACAAACACTAAACAGACTCTCAGTAACATGTCAAACACATATGAGGGTTAGGATTAGGTCCAGTGTGAATTAGGTTTGGATTAGGTTTTGAGTTGAGGTTAAGGTTAGGATTAGGGCCAGGGTTAGGGTTAGGTTTTGGGTAAAGTTTTGTGTAATGGAAGTAACATACTAACAATACATCTACTTAATGTAAGTAATGTATCAACAGAATATCTACAAGATATTTACTTCAATGTATTTAGATGCTTCACTACTGCTACTGTTATGTTATTGAAGTGTTACTGATAATCTGTTAAGAGTTTATTAATCATCTACAAAGGACCACTTCAAATACAGTGTTTGCTGTAATATATGATCTTTATCATATATTAAAAACTTAGCCATCAGTTTACAGTAGTGTAAAGAATAAAAATATATTGTGGTGTTGGAATGGCAAGGTAATTCTTTTGTTTTTGACGTGATGGTCAAAAGATGAAGATGATTGATCAGAATTTAGGTGAGCAAAAGTGTAGGAACAGATAGTCTTAAAGTAAATTAAGGTAAATTACACATGGTTGCGTATCCCTTGCTTGCAATAACTGCATCAAGCTGATGACTCACTGATGTTACCAGGATGTTTCATTCTTCTTTTGTGATACTTTTCTGAGCTTTTTAGCTCAGCTTCTTTCAGTTCTTGCCCAATCTATGACACTACCTCCACCATGCTTGACACATGAGCTTGAATGATTGGGATCATAGGCAGATTCTTTTTCTGCTCCACACTTTGGCCTTTCCATCACTTTGGTAGAGGTTAATCTTAGTCTCATCAGTCCATATAACTCTGTTCCAGAGTGTTTGTGGCTCAGCTCTGTATTTTTGTCTTTTTTTCATTCCACTCTGACCTTCTGATTCTTACTGCTGATGAAAAGTCTGAATCATATGATATGGCATCTATATTTCTGTTCTTGATGTCTTCTTCAGACAGTGGATCCTGATTCCTTCACTCCTGCCATGTGGAGGCTGATGATGATATCACTGACAGTAGTCTTTAGGTTTTTCTTCACAGCTTTCACAATATTTTGGTCACCAACTGCTGTTGTTTTCCTTTGCTAACCTGTTGAGTTTCTGGTTGTTAACACACCAGTGGTTGCTTTCCTTTTCAAGACATTCCAAATTGTTGTATTGATTGTGCCCACTACTTTTGTTAAGTCTTTGGGCTCGACCATGTGTATTTGGTTTCTCTCTTTCTCTCGTATGCCTCCTCTCCTGTCTGGTTGGTGTCTTTCATAGGTTGGTCAATGTATCAATCATTAGAGGCTCAACATCTACCATTTCAATAATCAGTCAACACACAGACTTCTGGCATGGGAGGAGGTGAGTTTTAAACAAAGCCCAGCAAGGTTC
This sequence comes from Colossoma macropomum, assembly GCF_904425465.1. Taxonomy (NCBI): domain Eukaryota; kingdom Metazoa; phylum Chordata; class Actinopteri; order Characiformes; family Serrasalmidae; genus Colossoma; species Colossoma macropomum. Next base: position 27,732 of record NW_023495341.1, read on the forward strand.
ATTGAGGAGGTTGGAGCATTGATGGGCAGATATTCTCTTTCAGAACTTTCTGACAGAGAGTAGAATTCATGGTTTCATCAATTATGACAAGGCATCCAGGTCCTTAAAAGCAAAGCAGCCCCAGACCATCACACTACCACCACCATGTTTGACTGTTGGTATGATGTTCCTATGGTGGAATGCAGTGTTCGCTTTACACCACATGTAACGGGACCCATATCTACTAAATCTTTCCCCCTTTGACTCAGCAGACCACAGAATGTTATCCCAAAAGTCTTGGGGGTCGTCTAGATTTGTTTTGGCAAATGCAAGACAAGCCTTTGTGTTCCTTTTGGCCAGCAGTGGTTTGAGTTCTGCAACTCTCCCATGGATGCCATTTTTGCCCAGTGTACTTCTTATTGTGGAATCATATACATTCACCCTAACTAAGGCAAGTGAGGCCTGCAGTTCTTTAGATTCTCATCTGCATTCTTTTGTGATCTCCTGAAACAGTTGTCAATGTGCTTCTGGTGAAATTTTGGTAGGCCTCCCACTCCTGGGAAGGTTCTCCACTGTTCCAAGTTTTCTATATTTGTGGATGATGGCTCTCACTGTGGTTCACTGGAGTCCCAGAGTCTTAGCAATGACTTTGTAACCCTTTCTAGACTGGGAGGTTTCAATAATTTTATTTTGCATCTGTATTTGAATCTCTTCAGAATGTGCCATCATGTGCTGCTTTTGAAGACCTGCTTCACATTGCCATGCAGGTTCTATGGATGGGACGTTTAGATATAACAGGTCTTGCAGTAATCATGCCTGGGTGTGGCTAGTGAAATTGAACCCACAAATAGAGGTATTGGGAAGGGAGCAAATACTTTTTCACAGCACTGTAGCATGCTACAATACTTTGTTATTTGTACTTTTTTGTCCTTTTTACCCATGCTAGCACTGTACTCTCCTAACTTTAGTATCTCTGCCAGCTTTGTAGCCACATCAGCTTTGTAATCTGTTTTAGCCACATTAAGCTTTGTACTTCTTTTGCCTCCTGTATTCATAGTAGTCTTACTGTCTCACTGCTTTGCATCTCTCTCTCTCTCTCTCTCTCTCTCTCTCTCTCTCTCTCTCTCTCTCTCTTCCCTATATGCTTCCCTATATGTAAACAGCAGGCAATATGGCCTGTTTGTAAATATTGTTAAAAATGTAAATAATCATATTATTGATGGTCTCATTGTAGCATTATTGTAAGTCCACCATAGCATGTATTAAATGGTAAAAAAAAAAACTGGAGCTTTGTTTGTTTATTGTTACTTTGTCCATTCTGCACTTCACATTTATGCCACATGTTCTTGGCTCTACCTTACCCTAGACTGCCAATGGGATTTTAACACTTGTGCAAAGGTTTTGATTAATATTCTTTTTTTTTTTTTCTCAGCTTCAAAATGACCTCCTTTTCTTCTACAGACAGCCAAAATGTTGGCCTAAATGTTGGTTTATCCTTTTCAAACAACAAATGCAATATTCATAGGCAAAACCCAAGATGCAAACAATGAGTAGAAAACAGTTTGAGCTATTGAATTTTAAACAATCATTCTTACACACCTGGGCAACAGGAAACACCTGTCAATCACATGTTTCAATATTTTTGCTCACTTAAAAACCATAACCTTAACCCATGTTTAAAGTTAGTTAACACATCATCTTGCAAATATCAGGAAATTAAAGCTAAAATTCTGATTTATTGTCTCATATCTTTTCGTCTTAAACCAAAATCTCTTCTGTGTATAGCAAAAATGAAAGGATTGGCTCCTTAGATTGTATAAACATTGATAATGATTGGACCAATAGAAATGCCTCAAAATTGCTTGGAATAAAATGTATTTACATCAATTTACATTAAAATTTAATAATGATTTTGGCCTCAATTGTAAATGTACTATTTTGAAAATACTTGACAGAAGTCCTTTACCATTACATTAAACATTTAAATAAAACATTGCTTAAAAAAGTTCAGCTGGTTAATGGTCACTCTCCAGGAAATCTTTCTTTACTCATATCACACCTGACTGAAGAGGATGAAGGATGGTATAAATGTGATCTTGAAGGAAGTGAACACACAGTCATCAAAGTCACTGTTGTAGGTAAAAAAGTCTTCGGCTATTACTTAAAATGTATACTGTTTAGTAGAGATTATAGATTATAGATTATTACCATTATATGATGCTGCCTTCCAGCCACCCCCGTGACCCAGGAGGACAAGTGAGGATGATGATGATGATGATTATGTTGACGTTTTTTTTTGTTTTGTTTTGTTTTTCTTTTCAGTCCCTCCACAGTTTCTGCCCTTCGTCCCCTTTGCCTTGGTGACTGTGATCTTCCTCCACATTATAGTAGCTGTGGTTTATCACACCAAGAGAAACAAAGGTACAAACTACACAATCAAGCTGTTATAACCATAGTAATGTTCTTCTGTGTATTAATTAACATCTGTTTTGCAAACTTCTGTCAGATACAACTAGAGTTTGCTACAGCACTGCTGATGGAGATGGAGTGGTCAGTCTGGAGTAGTGCACATGCCCTTCAGTGGAAAAATGGAAGAATTACATGAGATTCTGTGCATATAAAGGTAAAACACATAATAAACAAATGTGTTGCCAATTTTCACTAAAGTTTGAAAGTTTGTAATTCATCTTTTCATCATTTATTTGATGTAGTATAAAGTGCTTTTATGTATCGCATGTATCGTATTAAAATATAGTTATTAGTAGCTCTCCCATTACATATTTTTTTTAAATAACTCATTAGTTGAATTTAAATTTTAAGCTGTTTTTAGTACTTTTAGTATTCTGATTACTCTTTCTTATTAAAACTATTTTATGTGCAGTACAGCTTATGTTCCAGTTGACAGAAATAATCAGTGTTAATATTGTACAATTTGTCTTTTTCTTTCATGTTATTGCTCCTAAAAGCACCACAGACCTCTAGACTAGTGTCACCCCACATTCATAGCCTGACTGTTATTCATCAAAGTTGTGTAAGATTAAATCTGAATATAAAATGTGTGTTATTCCTTATTCACCAATTTAAACTGATGGTGTATCTGGATGATCAGATTCACTTCTGTCCAGATGGTGTATATATGTAAGCATAATGTATTAACAACCTGAAAAATATTTAAATTCACTAATCATATCAGTAATAACAATAAAAATATAACACAACAATATGATGATGTTGATGCTGATGATGATGATGATGATTATGGTGATGATATTGATTGTGTACAATGGAATGCTTGTACTGAAATGACAAGTAATTCAATTTGAAATTAGTCAACATGTAATTTGTAAAGTCCTTCAGCAGCAGATCATGGAGCACAGTCAATGTTGACTCACTGTTTATTGACTCACATCAATTAATGCATTTCATGTAAAAAACATGTGCATGAAGATAAATTGAGGTGTGACATTTAGGGGACTAGTGGGCAGATTTGTTTCTATGCAGATGAAGTTGATATATCCACCAACTTGCACAGATATTACAGCTTGGACAATTTCCTGAATTAAATAAGGTGTACATGGTATGTTCTGGGCACTCAGATCTGCATTTGTTTCTACCCAGCTTAAATGAATAAGGGCAGATGCCATCAAAGCATTTTACTGCATTTTTCATTTTTCTCTGTGATATTTATTATTATTCTTTTTCATATTTGGAACATAGTTTGAACTCTCCATTTGCATCCGAACACTCTTGGTCTAGTGATGCAGCTGTGCATGAGGGAATATTCACACATTTATGCCAATACCAACAGGCTCTTCTGTAAATATATCCACATATTCTAAACACAAATGAAACACTAATGCAGATATAGAGCCAAGAGCACAAGCTACATTATGAAATTCCAGGTAGGCTGGAGAGCAGCAGGAGAGCAGAGGAGCTACCAGTAGAACATAGATCTCCTGAAACACAAGCAGGACTGGGGAATATTAAAGAATCATGACAACTAGTTTATGGCTAATGGCAACTTAAAGTGACCAAAAATTACACAAAGAAATTAATTAAACAAAAGTATAAAACAACAAGCCAAAAACAGACTTGTCTGAACTTTAGTTAGAGGATGAGAACAGATGGAGAGCCGCTGACCATGGTGTTGAAAATCCAGCTTCCAAATAGAATCGGTTCCGTTATTTTGGAAAGTTTGTGTCCATGTGGGACGAAGGGCAGAGCCTTCAGAGTTCACACAACTGGAGAAAGAAAATGAACAGAACCTCATTTTCACCAACACAGATGCCTTTTATTAATGCCTTGACTGTTCTGGGGGGGTGAGTGGAATCTCTCAGTGGCTTTTTTTTTCTGTTCATCCTTTCTCAAATCAAATGTTGCAAAATTTTAATTGTTTTGAAAAACACAAAAGTATGCCAACTCGAGTGTCCTTCTTCTTCTTCTGACCACAGGTGAGTTCACAATTCCCTTCACATCCCATCAAATCCTATGGCATCCATCATATCCCATCATATCCCATCATAACCTTTTGCCATCACATCCAATAATATGCCATCTGTGTATTCCTACATGTCCCATTATATCCTACTAATGTGGCTGAGGAAGAAAATAAAAATGAATCAGATTTCTCTGATTGGAACCAACATTTTAACAATTTTTTTCTTGTGTTCCAACCACAGCATAACATTTATAAAATATATAGCACAAAAATAAGAACAAGTTGATTATGTTACTGTTATATATAGCTTAATATATAAAGTTACATATACCGGTGAGGGAGGGCTATGTGTGTGAGTTTGTCCATCCTCCACGTGTGGCATGTCCTCCCTGTGTTTCATGTTGGGGTAGTGCTGGGCTGGGCATTTCTAGACTCGATGTTGAAGTAAAGAGCTGTTGCCCATACGTGCAATGTTTTCTGTGCCAAAGCGACACTATTCATTATGATAGCAAATAGGCCTGATATACATGGTTTAATGCAATAATGTTTATATATAAAGAGGAAATGTTTATAGTAAGTTGAATTTACCGTAACTGTGTTGTGACAGCAGTCAAAATGCTGCACACTCTAACATGGCTAGCTACCTCCAGTCATTTACTATCAGTTGCTGAGATGTAAAAACACAGCAAGACTATGCAACTACACATCAGACTTATACACAACCAGTAATTAACATTAAAGAATAAAAACTTCTTTAATGTTAATCAATATTTCTGGAATTAAGCACAAATATTTGCAGTATTTCTTAAAACAACTAAAATGATCTGGCAATGGAATAAAACACATTCAGTGGATAAAATGACTTACACAGAAATAAGTCAAATGATATAATATTCTTACAAAATATGATAAAGAGAAAAAGTCACTTGCTTGGATATCATTTTTTTGTGGTGTGCGCATACATCACATACACAACTTTTACTCCAATGAAGATGACAAAAGTTGAAAAAAAATTAGTTACAATCAAACAGCTGACAAATAAGACAGAAAAGGAGGAAAAAGAGGAAAAACAACAGCAAAACTCAAAACTTAAACACTCACTGAGCACTTTATTCAGGAACACTGCACTAATACTGGGTTTACTAATACCTTCCTTTGCTCTCAAACAGCCTCAATTCTTTATGGTATGACTTGCGGACCTCATGTAGACTATGACTGAATTTACTTCCTATTTTCTGTATTAAACTAAATTTCCTGTACTGCACTTCCTGTGCTGTATACTAGGGGTTGCTATTCTGGCAGGGCCAGAACTGTCATGTTCATGAAACCAGACTGAGATGAATTTTGCCTTGTGACATGGAGCACTATCATGCTGGAAGTAGCCATTAGAAATCAGAAGATGGTACATTTTGGCCATGAAGGGATGCACATGGTCAGCAACAATACTCAAATAGAATGCAATGATGTGAAAATCATGTAAATCATTTTTTTAAAGGAAAGTACTACAAAGACAACATATTGAAACTTAAAAAATGTATAATTAAATGCCCATTTTGAATTTGATGCCAACAACACCTTCCAAAATAGTTGGGACGGGGCATGTTTACCATTGTGTTTCATCACCTCTTTTTTAACAACACAAATGAAAACTGGCTTTTGAACTGTGCACTGCTAACAAGCTGAGTGGTCTTTAGCCTGGAGGACATAGTGTCCATGATTTCTAAAAGGAATTTCAAATGTTGATTTGTTGACTTTTCCACTTCACTTCAGTCCATTTTAAATGAGATGGTACCCAGAGAAGGAGGCAGCATTTCTGAATCCTGTTTATATATGGTTTTAACTTGCTTTTGTGGATGCAGCGACAAACTGTTTTAACAGACAGTGGTTTTCAGAAGTGTTTCTGAGCCCATGCAGTGATTTCCTCTACAGAATCATGTCTGTTTTTAATGCAGTGCTGCCTGAGGGCCCAAAGATCACAGCCACCATATATTGGTTTCTGGCCTTGTCCCTTGCATACAGAGATTTCTCCAGAGTCTCTGAATCTTAGAGTACTGAACCCCTCATCTTTACTTCTGAAAGACTCAGTGTTTGTTAACTGTAACCTACCATCCAAAAGACTGTCAGACACAGGTAGTCAATAGAGTGGAGACGTGTTCACCATCAGGAGGTGTATGTCTCATTAAGATAGGTCAGATATGCAGCAGGCAGGGGAGAAAGTGGCCGTGAAGTGCAGGAATAGTGGCCTCAGTGTCTGAGGCTCAGTAAGAAGACCAGTAAGCTTGAGGACAAATGACAGAATAGAAACTCCAAAACGACAGTAGTCCAGTTCCAAAGGTTAGTTCAAAACAGTCCATTTCAAAGTAGTCAAGAAGCAAAGGCAGAAAAAACCCTCCAGTGAGAAGTGGCAGCCAAACACGTTCAAAGTTCTCTCACAGGAAGTGAGATATTATCATGCATGTGTAAATAAAGCACTCTGGGTCGCTGGTGTGTGAGTGAGGCCTCATCAGGTTTCCTGTCAGTGTGGCTTGATACCTCCCATTGATTTATAGCATCATTTGATACTATTATAGCTACAGGAAAACAGAGACATAGACCATATAGATGTTTACCAGCATGAGTTCACATCTCATTCTCTTTCTCTAGATATAGCAATTCTTACGCTTCAAAATCGAATGATCTCCATAACGCATACATACATACATACATACATACATACATACATATGCAACACTACCCCACAAAACACACACACACACACACACACACACACACACACACACACATATACATACAAACAAGAGTGGATGTAAAGCTGACTAAACAGACTAAAAGCAGAAAGCAGAGAAACCACCAGTGGAACATACAGTGGGACATTTCAATGTAAAAAAAAACATGAAATCAAGCAAATTAAAGCATAAAATTAAAAGTTAAAGTTTAATACAGATGGCTATAATTTGGGCTATAATCTGTTTTGGATGCTGGTATGCTGGTTAACCAGCATAACCACAGTGGGTGACTAGCTAACACATCATCCTCCAGCAATAGGTCAGCAAAAAACAGCATAAACCAGCTTAGAACAGCGTGGAATTCATATTAGCCTGTGCGTCTTCTTTTCTTCAAGGAAGTGAGACACCAGAGAGTCTTTATTTGTCTATTTCTTGTGTCCAATTGGGTGAACTGCAGAAAAGGAAACAGTAAGTGTTCTCACGACGCAGACACCACCACGTCACTGTGTGTGGTTTCCGATTCTGAAGAAGCTGCTGATACAATCCCTAAAAGTCAGAAGAGTTCCGGTCTAGCTGATTTAAACACAGCTCCTGTGAGCTGCACGGACATTAGAGTGGGTTAGACTCCAGTGAAGAGCTGCTGAGAGAGCTGTGTACTCAGTGTGGTATACAGGGCTAGTGTAGTGCTGGGTGTGGAGCTGTCAGTGTGCTGTGAACTCAGTGTTGTTTTACTAGTGAGGATGTTGCTGACTTTTTATCTTCTCTTCATTGAGAAGAGCTTCATGTCTCTGAAGGTGAGTGTCATTCTTTACCTTGTTACTGAGTTACTGATATATATTAAATCTAAAAACAACCCAGTCAAAAACTACAATTAGCACAAATTCCATTTTTAATGTTCTGTAATGCACTCACACAGCATTATATGATCATATTGTTGCCAAAAAAATAAATAAATAAATAAATATATATACACATATATATATATATATATATATATATATATATATATATATATATATATATATATATATATATATATATGGCTCTCCAAGAGAAAGCAAAAATATTCTTTACTTTTAATGTAAGTCAAAAACAGTGTTTTAATTTAGCTAAATTGGAGGGTTTTCAAGCATGATCTGCCTGTGTAAGGTCTTGGGATTCAAGTCAGGACTTGACCAAAGAAACACCTTAAGTTTGGTACTTTTGAGTCATTCAGAGGTAGACTTGCTTATGTGCTTTGGCTCATTGTCCTGCCACATAATTTTACTGCGCTTGAGCTTTAGGTCACAAACTGATGGGCAGATATTCCCCCTTAGGATTTTTTTGTAGAGAGCAGAATTCATGGATCCATCAGTTATAACAAGTCATCCAGGTCCTGCAGAAGTATTGCAGCCTCAGACCATCAGACTATCACCACAGTGTTTAACTGTTGGTGTGATGTTTTTATGGTGGAATTTGGTGTTAGCTTTACAACAGATGTGGAGGGGACCCATGTCTTCCAAAAAGTTCCACCTTTGACTCACCAGTCCATGGAATACGATCCCAAAATTGGGTTATCTAGATGTTTTTTGGCAAATGGAGATAGACCTTTGTGTGCTTTTTGCCTTGCAACTCATGACATTTTTGCCCAGTGTCTTTCTTGTTGTGGAATCATGTACATTGATTCGCTCTTGGTGAAGTTTTGGTAAGCCAGCCTCTCCTGGTAAGGTTCACCACTGTTCCAAGTTTTCTCAATGTGTGGATAATGGCTCTCACTGTGGTTCACTGGAGTCCCAGAGCCTTAGCAATGGCTTTGTAACCCTTTCCACACTGGAAGATTTTATTGACTTTGTTTTGCATTGGTATTTAAATCTATTTAGAACGTGGCATCATGTGCTGCTTTTTCAGGCCTTCTAGCTGCTTGACATTGCCAGACAGGTTCTATTTAACTGATGTTTAGATGTAACAGCTCTGCCAGCAATCATGCCTGGGTGTGTCTGAAGAAATTGAACCCAATATCCAATTGAATTTCATTAACTGGCTGATTTGGTAGCTAAGGGGGCAATTACTTTTTCACATAGGGCTAGGTAGTGCTGAACAGCATTTTGTCTTCAATAAATGAAATCATCATTTAAAAACAGCATTTTGCGTTTTGGGTTATCTTTGTGTAATATTTAAAGTACTTTGATGATCTGAAACATTAAAGTGTGACAAATTTGCAAAATTAGAAGAAATTGGGGAGGGGCAAATACTTCTTCATGGCAATGTAATTAATCTGATCTTATTGATATTTTTATCTACAGGCTGCACTCTGGTGAACAGAGAACAACTACTGAGTATCATAGCACATACAGGAGGGTCAGTACTGCTGCCCTGCTACTGCACTGACCTACACACCACACCTGAGGGATTCAGCTGGAAGAAAGACAACAATTACACACAAGTACAGGAAGTGATATCCAGTGAGAGTGGTCAGTACAGAAACAGAGTTCAGCTGGTTAATGGTCACTCTCCAGGAAATCTCTCTCTACTCATCACACCTGACTGAAGAGGATGGAGGAGTTTATGTGGTGTGAAGTTAAAGGGTCACATCTGAAGATCAGACTCACTTTAAAAGGTAAATCACTGTCTCTCTTTTTAATATATTACAAATGACTGTTATATATTTAACAGTATATAGAAGCATTTCACCCCCATATCACTGTTTACCTGCAGAGGGTTTTACACCCTGGGTCAAATCATATTTTCTTGATTTTTAAGTTAAAATACATTCGCACATCCCCAGAGAACACACTTCTGCACAATAAACATTAAACAATTAGTGTTTTTTTTTTTGCTTGTTTTGCTAAATTTAATATTGGCCCAAAAATTTAACATAAATTGTTGCATGTTCAGAAGTGAAGACACATTTTATATTTCATGTTTTATTTGTTTGTAATAAGTTAAAATAGAATATGCAGAAAAAAAAAGATTGGTGTAGAGGTCATTTGATAAAGGGCATTAAAACTTTTATATCTGACTGTATGTCTCGTTACCCATGTTTATTTCCTTGTGTCTCTACAATAATTGAATATTTATTTATTTTTCATCACTGCTGTGAAGAATGGCCTGTTCACACTTTTGTTTACACTTTTGACTGTACTTTTTTGGTGTTGTGTATTTGTGTGTGTGTTCATGTGTATTCCAGTAAATGTGTTATCATCATATTTAAAAAAAAATAAAAATGTTTTAGAACTTACAGGCCATGGATTTGATTGCAGTGATAGTGTCTGAGAAATTTGAGCATGAATTTTATGCTCATACCTTTACCAGGCTCTGAGAATGTTTTCCTTCTTTCAGAAACAAAATTACATCCTTTTATAATGGACATAAAAACAGTGAAGGATAATATGATCAACACGCATGCAATTTCAAAGTTATACTAGACTGCTAAACACTCATAATAACGACTTCCTTCTTGCTTCCTACTATAATGACACACTGCTTACAAGAAGTTAAAACAGTTCTGTTATGTTGGAAAATATTATATATATATATATATATATATATATATATATATATATATATATATATATATATATATATATTATTAGGGGTGGGAATCTCTAGGCACCTTACGATTTGATTCACGATTCAATTCGATTACGATTCAGAGGCTGTGATATGATTATAAAACAATTATCAATGCATCTTGATGCATCTTTTTTTCTACACAGGATTTCTTTTTCTGTGACAACTTTGTACTTTTAAAGCAAAGTATTTGTAATTGTCTAATGAATTTACTTCTTTTATTAATAAAACAAATGGAAGTGGTTTGGCAGGTAAACTGGAAGGCTCTCATTCAATGCTTTTCTTTGGAGCACATGAGACGGTGCTGCCACTCATCTGCAATAAAATGCGCAGTCACGGTGACATAAGATCCTGTAGCAATGGATGTCCACGCAGCACATTACAGCCATCCTACCCGTTTAATTCAGTGATTTTTCAGTTTTGGTCTCGTTGTGGGGGGGATCGCTGAGCCAATAAAATATGTTCAAGACGGGACACTATCTCCAAAAAGCTCCAAAGTGGGCAGGATAGCAACTTCAGCCTCATAGAACAGTCGAACGTTGAGAGACATTTTACAAGAAACTATTCAACATTTAAGGAAAATTTTCCTGTCGGAAAGGGAAGGAAAGCGGCTATAACTAAAGCTTGAAGCAGAGCAAAGTCTACGTTTTCATTTATATTTTTTAGCCTATACTAGTACATCAGCACATGCTGAGACATACTGGACATTAAATGTTGTGGTTCCCAAGGTGGTTTGATTTTTGTTGAAAGGACAAAATGGCTCCTCTTAACATTTCTGTTGTGACTCCTGACCTAACTTGGCTTTTAATGCAGAGGGAGCTGGTTGGATTTCTCGCTCATCCAGTTGTGTTTTTGTTATGCACCGTCACAGACTGGGTGGCCACTGCACTCCTGCACTTCCAAGTTCCACCTTTCACGTTCCGTCAACATTACGTTATTGTTTTTTGACATCTGTGAATCGATTCAGAATCATCCACGTCTGCATCGTGATGCATCTAAGAATCGATATATATATATATATATATATATATATGTATATATATATATATATATATATATTGTTTTAAAGTTCATGAAATTCTGATTGGAGAAAAACTGGTTCAGAGAAAAGAATGTTTGTGGGGGTTTCAAGAGGGAACCAGATTTAACCCTTTTAGTAAACTAATGTCCATTACCTCTGGAGGCTGGAGCTGTTATCAACCTTTTTGAACTTTGGTTACCAAACCTGGAGTTGGCTGAAAACCAGCTGGAGCCACTAGAAGAACATATAACTAATTTGTTTTTCTGCAGGCTGCACTCTGGAAAACAGTGAAAAGCTACTGAGGATCACAGCTTATTCAGGAGGGTCAGTACTGCTGCCCTGCTACTGCACTGACCTACAAACCAAACCTGAGGGATTCAGCTGGAAGAAATACAGTAGAAACAGATGGGAAGAGATATCCAGTGAGAGTGGTCAGTACAGAACCAGAGTTCAGCTGGTTAATGGTCACTCTCCAGGAAATCTCTCTCTACTCATATCACACCTGACTGAAGAGGATGGAGGACTGTACTACTGTGCTGTTAAAGGTTCATATACAACCATCAGACTCACTTTAAAAGGTAAAACACTGTCTCAGTTTATATTCTTACTGCATTTCAAATCTTATAAATATAACAGTACAGAGATCCAACTGTTCATAATTTTAGGCGTTTCACCCCTCATCAATATTTTCAAAACTGGATCAGTTTGTGTCTTCAGTCCACAAACAAATATTAAGTGTTGTGAAAATGAAAGCTGATGTAACACAGCGATATAAAAAGCTCCTGTCCCCACTTTTTTGGAACGTACTGCAAACATTAAATTTGAAATGAGCCATGTTTTTGTGACAATTGTTTATAAATGTTCTTCAAAACAATATAAATTCATCATCATTTCTGAATGTTCAGTTGTTCCATCCAGTAATAAACACACCCTTTATTGTATTTGTCAGAGTGCATATAATTCAATTCAATGTGGTGTTGACGCTGTTTTGAACTATGTGACTGAGGGGACCCAGTTGACCCAATAAGGCAACAGCTGGGTTTTTGATGTGTGGAAAAAAAAAGCTTGTGTGTTATAAAGCCTCTCAGCTTTCGGCTTTGGAACACTGAACCAGCCGCTAGAGGTGCTCAAACTTAAGAAATTAAAATTACACTAATTCAGTCAGCCACTGTCCATGGTGCTGACACTGCATCCTCCAGCTCATCCTCAGCACTAGTGATCTGGACAGTGATCTGCACATGGCAGGTAAAAACATGTCTATCTCACTGGAAAAGGAAGCTCCCTATGAGGTGAATGGAACATGGTACAGCCTCACTTTTCCCTGTGTGTGAGATTAATTAAGTACTGCATTTTTTAAGGTGGCGAAACCAATAAATGCAACACCTGGTCTTCACTAAAAATTTCTCTGGAAATTTCAATAGAGGAAGGTTTTGTCTTTGGCTGTTTTGACATTGATAGCTGGTCAAGAAGACATTGATGTAAAAAGTTGTCCAGGTTGTCTAATGTTCATTGAGGCAGAGAGCTTTTCTATTGACATATAACTCTTAAACAGAAGCATTAAAACAACACATATTTCCTTAACCAGACATATTGATGTGTTTAGTAATCGATATTATATTTTGTGTTACTTTTGTTTTAAAGTAACACCAAATGTGTTAAAGCAGTTAACACAGGTAGGTGTGTTGTTATCAGTTTTTTACAGTGCAGTCTGTTAGTAAGTTTTACCAGTGAGTTAAAGTAATGGGGTTTTGGCAACATTGACAGCTGGATGAAGAATTTAATGCCCTGATCTGTGATGTGTTGTGTGCTGTGTAGAAAAAGTAAAATGTTGTGTGGATACTAACTGATTATATATATATATATATATATATATATATATATATATATATATATATATATATACAGTTATGTGCAAAATAATAGCAGTGTGTTTAAAACAACTGAGAAAAAGCTCAATCCTCATAATAGCATTGTTTTCCATATACACAAATCACTGGGAGCACTGCACATTCAACTCCAAATGAAAACATGAACAAAATATCAATTTTTAAACTGAAAATGAAGAAAAAAGAATAATAGGCTGTTAAAAAAATAGCATTGTCTGCATTTTAATTTACAAAGTCGAATATTTACAGTATAAACTGAAATTTGTTTACAGATTTAGCTTTTCTGTTAATCACTGAACTAATATTTAGTTGTATAACCTTTATTTCTGATAACTGCTTTACATCTGTGTGGCATGGAGTCAATTAACATCTGACACCTGCGAACAGATATTCCAGCCTAAGCTGACTGGACTACATTCCACAGTTCTTCTGCATTCTTGGCTTTCGCATCAAAAACAGCATTTTTGATGTCACTCCACAAATTCTCAATCGGACTAAGGTCTGGGGATTAGGCTGGCCATTTCATAACATCAATCTTGTTGGTCTGGAACCAGGATGTTGCCCACTTGCTGGTGTGTTTGGGGTTGTTATCCTGCTGTAACACCCATTTCAAGGACATTTCTTCTTCAGCATAAGGCAACATATATTCAAACTGGTCCATGGTAACTGGTATGCGATAAACGGGCCCGACTCCAAAGTATGGGAAACACCGCCAAACCATTATGCTTGCACCTCCATGTTTTACAGTCTTCACAGTGTACTGTGGCTTGAATTCAGTGTTTATGGGTCGTCTCACAAACTGTCTGTGGCCTTTAGACCCAATAAGAACAATTTTGCTCTCATCTGTCCATAGAATGTTGCGCCACTTCTCTTTAGGCCAGTCAGTGTGTTCTTTGGCAAACTGTAACCTTTTCAACACGTCTTTTTTTCAGCAGTGGTACTTTACGAGGGTTTCTTGCAAATAGTTTGGCTTCACGTAGGCGTCTTCTGATTGTTGCAGTACTTACAGGTAACTAAAGATCTTCTTTGATTTCCCTGGAGCTGATCATTGGATACTTCTTGGCCATTCTTGTTATTCTATGATCTACGCGGATGGTAGTATTTCTTTTCCTACCGCGTGTTTCTGGTTTTGTTTGCCATTTTAAAGCATTTGAGATCATTTTAGCTGAGCAGCCAATTATTTTCTGCACTTCTTTATATGTTTTACCCTCTCCAATCAACTTCTTCATCAAAGTTCTTTCTCCTTCGGTACAATGTCTGGAATGACCCATTTTACTCACTGAGCAAGGGCTAAAACCAGCAGGTACAACATTTGCAGCCCTCCTTCTTTAAATAAGGGCTATAATTGACACCTGTTTCTTCACAGAATGAATGACCTCACTAATGGAACCCCACACTGCTATTAATTTGAACACACCCCTTTCATTAAATGAGTCAATTACACCCAATTAGCAGCGTGCGTGTCATGACTGTTGATTCTGTTGGTTGCCCATTAGTCGGCTACACCTAATCATGATTTTTTTTCCATGTTGTATTATCTTTACTGCCAAAATCAGTAATTAAACACATTAGTGATGTTAGACTGCTGTTATTTCGCACAAAACTGTATGTATATGGTCGGAAAAAAACAAAAAAAAACAAAAAAAAACATTCGATATAAAAATTATAAGAAATAATAATAATAATAAAAAAATATATATGGTAAGAGTGGATCTTGACTATCACCTCTTTTGGCCATTCAAAAATCATGTGCATCAATATGGAATTGCCCCCTCCACATTTGCATGTCTAACAGCCTCTTCTGTTAATGCTTTCCACAAGATTTTGGAGTGTGTCTGTGGGAATTTGTGCTCGTTCAGGCAAAAAGCATTTGTGAAGTCAGATGCTGATACAGAACCAGAGGACCTGGTTAGCAATAGACATGACAATTCATCTCAAAGATGTTCAATAGGGTTGAGGTCAGGGTTCTGTGCAGGCCACTGAATTTCCTCCCCACCAAACCTTTGTTTTTGGACCTCGCTTTGTGCACAGAGACACAGTCATGCTGAAACAGGAAAGGGTCTTCCCCACACTGTTACTACAAAGTTGGAAGCATCAATTATCTAAAATGTACTTGTATGTTGTAGCATTAATATTACCTTTCACTGGAACTGAGGGGTCCCAGATCATTATCCCTCCTCAAACTTCACTGTTGAAACTATGCATTCCAGAAGGTAGTGTTCTCCTGGGATATGCCAAACACAGATATGTCTATCAGAGTGCCAGATAGTAAAACACAATTAATCTCTACAGAGAACATGTTTGCACTGCTCCAAAGGCAGGCTTTGTATCACTGTAGCTGATACTTGGCAGTGCGCATAGTGATCTTAGGCTTATGTGCAGCTGCAAGAACCATAGAAACTCATTTCGTTAAGCTCCCAGTGCATAGTTCTGGTGCAGATGTTGGTTCCAGGGGCAGGTTTTAACTCTACAGTGAATGATAATAGACAAGTTTCACATGCTACACACTTCAGTACTTCAGGGCCCTGTTTCATTTTATAATCTAGTTTACTGGGGCAGACCTAACATGTGCAACATAAAATCAAATGAAACAGAGAAAATTAGTTTGTAACTAGCAAATAAAGTGAATCCATTTCCCAAATCAAACCTTTATTCAATTCAAATAACTACATTGAGCCTGATTATCTTTGTCTTATAGACCTTTTAGTTAGAGACTGAACAGCCTATTAAATCTCTAAGTAATTAGCATTTTAAATTTAGGCTTATTATATGGTGTTAAACATCTTTATCATTTGTTTTCATCTCAAGATTAAAATTGGTCTGAGCTGAGTCTACATGGTTTTGCTAGATTGATGTTGTGGTGTGACTGCATTGAATTACAATTGCTGTTCTGGTACAATAAATAGCTTTAATGTTGTGTAGCTACAGTGAGCTGTTAGCGAATGTCCTATTGCTTCACTCACTATCAAACCTTCTCTCTACAGAGGGTCCAACTACAACATCTACTGCAGTGGTCAACACCCTAATTAGTCTAAGCATCTCAACCACAGCAGCTTCTCAAGAGATTAATGGCAAATGCAGTTAAGTGTACACAGTAAAACTGTCACTAACACACTCACTGCATTTAGGACGTCTGTAGAGATGAAGTTATTGACCAAACTGAACATCTGAGGTTTGTTATGGAGAGAAATCATAAGCCATATTTTTTGATGAGAATATGTAGATGAACACATATGAAGGTCATATAAATGCTGTTAGATAAAATGCATAACATGATCCACTTCTTGTTGCAGTCTCTCCACAGTCTCTGCCCTTCGTCCCCTTTGCCTTGGTGACTGTGATCTTTCTCCACATTATAGTAGCTGTGGTTTATCACATCAAGAGAAACAAAGGTACAAACTACACAGTCAAACTTTTACATTCATATGAATTTCTTTTTGTGTCTTATCAAGTATTCTGTTTCTATCTCTGTCAGATCCTGCCAGAGTTCACTACAGCACTGCTGATCGAGATGGGGTGGTCAGTCTGGAGTAGTGCAGTTCTGCAACACTGAGATGAATTTACCATTTGGCAGCCAAATATTTAAGAATTTCTCCACATTTTTATGCATAGAGGGGCAAAATATACATGTTGAAAATCATGTTTTTTACTTTCCCTCTTTTTCTGCTTTTTAACTGTAATTCATTTAAAGTACTATCAAATAATGGCTGATGAATAAAGTGATTAGTGTAGCAGAGATTGCGAGCCAGGCCTTCTCGTCCAACATCAGTGTCTGACCTCACAAATGCGCTTCTGGAAGAATGGTCAAAAATTCCCATAAACACACTCCTAAACCTTGTGGAAAGCCTTCCCAGAAGAGTTGAAGCTGTTATAGCTGCAGAGCGTGGGCCGACATCATATTAAACCCTATGGCTTAAGAATGGGATGTCACTTAAGTTCATAAGGCAGACGAGCGAATACTTTTGGAAATATAGTGTATGTGTATTGACGAGTAACTGCCAAACTACAAAAAGCAAAGAAATCAGGAAACTTCCACTGGAGTTCTGGGTTTTGAAGATCCAGGATCCAGATTGGTGTGTAGGAGTGTAGAAGAAGAGTAAGCTGATGGAACACATCTACATTTTCCGAAACAAGATCAGGAAGACGAGAAAACGTTAAGCAAGTTTAGAATGTGAAAACTGGTGCTTTTTGGGTGATGTTTGTATTTTATTAGACTGCAGTTCATGAAGATCTGGGTCAGAGTCAATTTTTTTTTTTACAGTGGTGGTGATGGGAACCAGACGTCTGAAGTGTTTAATGCCCCTTAAAGCTACTTCACAGAAACCTATTACATGAAAAACCTCACATTGAGATGCTTAGCGTTCACACAAATGTTATGCTTCCCCAACCACCTCTGAAAGTGGTTTGAGTGATTGGTTCACAATGTGTCTCAGAGTTGTACATCGCTCACATCTGTACCTGGCTCCATCCAGCTGTGATCGGATCTCCCAGGATGCATGTTAATGCTCATTTAGGTTCACTGGTTATTTTGGATAGCAAATAAAATGTGTATATTTGCATTGTAGGCATTAGGACTCCTGGTTCCTATCAAGTCCCTAAGTTTCTCTACAGTGAACCATTTTACAATAAAGGACACTGAATGACTTTTCTTTACATCCTAATGAGTGAATTATGCAGAAATTATGAAAAATCGATGGAATTCCCCTTTATATAAGTGGAAATGTCTGATTAAGATCACACTGATAGTTGGCACATTGTGGGTGTACAGGGCCAACAATTTGAACAGTCTGCTTGGAATGAGTAAGGGTCAGCATTTGCAAAGTATTGTGATCTCTTTCATGCTTAACCCTTGACTTGATCACCACCATTCATGGGTCAGAACTATTACATAAGGTATGGACCAGCAAAAAATCATTACATCAAAGACTAAATCATAACTCAGTGAGGCCGTCTAGTCTCAAAAGTAGAAGACACCTTCCAAATTATCTCTAAGAGGAACAGTTCAGACAGGTCAGGACCTGTCCTGGATGGGTGCTCCTCTCAGACATTCTGCAGCATAAGACTGGATCTCTCTGGTGTTGTAGAGGAAGAAGGACAGAAAAAGACAGAGAACGAGAAAGTAAGAAGGAAAATGACTGAAATAAGTAAGACTTCAAATAGAAGTTTGTTTAGCATGTCATATATGTAGAAATAAAGCACACTGAGTCACTCATGGTGTTTGTGTCTCTGAGGCCTCAGCAGGATTCTAGTCAGCATGGTGGCCCCTCCCCCCCGACAGCAGCCACACTTGATAGTATTATAGCTACCTGAAAATAGAGACATAGACCACATAGATGTTTCACAATCATGAGATCACATCTCATTATCATAAAAAGGCAAGATGACAGAACAGAGAGTGAATAGTAAGGAAAAAAAAAAACACTAAATTAAATGTGGTCAGAGCTGCTTGACATGGCTTTAGTTCTCAAATGTTTAACCATTAAACTGTGATTACTGCTTTAACACAGTTTTGAGAGAAACAATTATGGACAATAACTACAAATCAGCATTAGAAAGGGGTTTTGTGTATATATCATAAGCTAAAGATGGCTCTGAACTCTAAAAGCATAGACCAGCATAGAGCAGCATAGCTATTCTGCAGAAAAAAAACAGCATATGTTGTGCTTTGGATGCTGGTATGCTGGTTAACCAGCATAACTATAGTGGGTAACCAGCGAAACCAGCATCAGACAAACAACAGTTTAGCATAAACTAGCAAAATCCATCTTGCACAAGCATGGAATTTGGGCAGGTCTCTGCTGTTTTTTTCAGCTGGGGTTTGAGATAAACAAATAGATGTGTATGACTTCTCTTTATTTGTCTGTTTCTCATGTTCAGTTGTGAGTTCTGTGAAATGCTGCACTACAAAACAGGAAATAGTAAGTGTTCACATGACTCAGAGTCCACAATGTCATTGTGTGTGGTTTATGATTCTGAGGAAGCTGCTGATAAAATCTCTAAAAGTCAGAAGAGTTCCGGTCTAGCTGATTTAAACACAGCTCCTGTGAGCTGCACGGACATTAGAGTGGGTTAGACTCCAGTGAAGAGCTGCTGAGAGAGCTGTGTATACAGGGCTAGTGTAGTGCTGGGTGTGGAGCTGTCAGTGTGCTGTGAACTCAGTGTTGTTTTACTAGTGAGAATGTTGCTGACTTTTTATCTTCTCTTCATTGGGACTTCATGTCTCTGAAGGTGAGTAACATTTTTATTTTATTCATGGGCTACAAATGCCTTGTATATCTAAATGTTTGTACCAGTCAAAAACTGCAATTAGCAGTTCCATTTTTGGATGCTGAACATATAACATTCTCAAATACAGCATTATATGTTCATATCATCACTGTCAATAAACCCAGAGTATCTGCTAAAAACATAACTTTACAAAAAAAGTGCTCTTCATATAAGTCACTGAAATGGGATTATTTTGTATCATGTCATTTCCAACCATTTCTATTAATATCAAAAATGGATTTTTTTTGTTTTTGTTTTTACTGTCAGTGGAAAAATCAAGAAATAGCTTTGTTTTATAGTTTCATAAACCAGTCATAAAATCATATATCAAACAAGCAGATGTAGAACAAAGGGTCATATTTTACTGATCCAAGTTTAAAATTTCCATAACTTCAGGTGTAAATAAAGTGCAGAGCGCACACGGACACAGAAGCTCAGAATACACATCTGTTTTTCTGTCATACTGATAGACTATATTATGTTTTATGTAGGTGTTTGTATATTAGACATGCACATCTTTGCTCCATCTGCAAAACAATAAAACAACATGGAAAAGGGACTCCGGTATTGGACTCCCGCCACTTACTGGGGGCTTCCTGCCATCCAGATCAGTTGTTGGTGCGCTTAAGTTCAAGATTATAAGTATTTTGTTGATGTTGTGATGAACTCCCCTTCTCGTGCAGGTGCGTTACACAGGCATATGCACACTAGATTATACTCACAATTTCAGTGGTTTCTGTGTGTTAATAATGGTTAATTCTGACTTTTTGTTCACAACAAACAGCAGAACAGGCCTAAAGCCGAGGGTGCTAGGGGGTGTTCAACCCCACCTTCCCCTGAAAATGGTTCAGCATCCCCATAAGCACCCGTCCATTAAACAACCTATTTGTGTTTTAACTTTAATTAGTCCATCATAGTATAACACCCAGATCTGTCGCTCACTTATATTCTTGATAAAATGTAATATCAAACTTATTGTTGAATTACCTATCAAAATAAAACCCTCCCAGAAATAAACTGAACTGACCCACAGAGACCAGCAATTTGCAATCTACAATTCATTTGTTTAGTGCGCACCTGAGCACAGGTGAAGTGTTCACACATCCTATCATCACACATCAATGTACTCACTGTACTCACTTGCGCACTAAACACATGGACGGTGGAACCGAGGGTCTCGGTTCGCTTCCAAGTAAACATTGCTCCAGTCCACTGCTCAGTGGGAACACATTTTGTTATGGTTGGCACCAAACAAGAGAATCAACACCAGAGGGTCATTGTGTTTTCTTCTAGTAGCATTTCAGCACATAATCTGTCTGTTTTAACTTCTGACTCTTTACAGATGCTCATATTGCTCCTGCAGAACGAGCTGCTAACGATGGCGGACGAGCAATAATATAAAACAATAGTGAAGCAATGCACAGAACACATAGTAGTAGAACATATTGCACCAGTGACCTGATTGGTTACATTCATATTGACAAACCAATCATAAAGAGGCAGATATGAAGTGAGGATCATTATTGTTGCTGTTCTTTGACTGAGATTCATAAAGAGTTTAAGTGTCTCATTTACATGCAAAGTATAACTTTTAGCTCATATGGTGCCAAAAGAGAGAGGGAGAGCCCTTTAGCTGTTACAGTGTAAAACCAACTGTACCAAATGAAAGAGATTCCGTCCCCTGTTCACATATTGCCTCTGTCACAATAAGCACAGCAGCCCCTTTTTATGTTTCAGCACCCCTCTAGCCCCATTGTAAAACATTCCTGGTGCTGCCCCTGTCCACACCCCCACACAGAATAACACACATTTTAGAGTAACACAACAACAACATTAAACTCCAACAACATCCATTTTTTATGGGGGTAATAAAGCCCACTGCTCAGCTCTCCATAATGTACCTCTAAAGCTTCTTTCCCAATACCGGAACCCCTGCAGCTGGGGTTAACTGGTCTTACTGATGTGTGTTTCTACAGGCTGCACTTTGGTAGGAAACAGTGAAACACATTACCTGTCACTGCACATATAGGAGGGTCAGTACTGCTGCCCTGCTACTGCACTGACCAACACACCAAACCTGAGAGACTCATCTGGAAGAAACCCAACACAAACACAAATGCAAGCATATGGGAAGTGATATCCAGTGAGAGTGGTCAGTACCCAAACAGAGTTCAGCTGTTTAATGGTCACTCTCCAGGAAATCTCTCTCTACTCATATCACACCTGACTGAAGAGGATGGAGGAGATTATATCTGTGATGCTAAAGGTTCACATATAACTAGTGATGGTACCCTTAAATCTGAAGCTTCGAGGCGTGTGTCAGAAAAATGACACCCATTGCTTCGAATCACTGTGTCGGTGCTTGATTCGTTCTACAATGATCATGTGACCAATGACGTCCAAAGCTTCGTTTCTGCACACAACCACGTGACTGCTTCGGGAAAAGATTCAAAATATACTATACATCAGATACTGAAACACAGACGAATAAATTAATTTTTAATATATCACTGTTTTATGTATTGTAACAGAACACATTATTCATCCATCAAAGTTTTCTGCCAAGCCCTGGATGTGTGGACCCAAATCAGCAATGAGATATTGATGACGCGCACAGCAATTTAGTTTTATTGGTTTATTTTATTCAAACAACAAATTCCATGGTTGTGATGCGCTCGAACAGTTTTAAAAGCTGTAAAACGGATGGTCGCCAGATACACGAAGCACTTTGAGGTTTTGGCCACCAGATGGCACTAATGTGCACTGCGTTATTAAGCTTCGAGTAATGAACCATTTTTCGACACAGGAGAACAGATTCAGAGCTTCAGAAAGCTTCGGTTTGCCATCACTACATATAACCATCAGACTCACTTTAAAAGGTCAATCACATTATATTTTCACTGCATTTCAAACCTTATAAATAACTTTAATGGTATCGTGTAACGTGTCAGAAGGATTCAGACGCTCGCGGTTAAAAGGAGAAGAGGCTTTACTGTTGTAATCACAATCCAGGTTCGTGGTCAATAAACAGGCGTAGGTCAAATCCAAAAAAGACATCCAACACAAAATGACACACATAACCAAAGGCAGTAAGACCGCTCAGTAGATCTAGAAAAATACAATACCTCACAACCACACTATGGTAAAGCCCGGGCTTATATACTAAACTATCATGGTCATATGACAGACAAGACAGGTGAATCACGTTAGTATTCAGCTGAAGGAGAGCGCTGATTGGGGAGTGAGGAAAGTTCAGGAGTCACTTGGGTCATGTGATCTCCCAGAGGATTCTGGGAGATGGAGTCCGAGTGTGTCTCAGAGCCAGAGGGGGAATGCATGACATATAGAGAATCCCCTTCATCACTGCCCGTACAGTCATATTTAAAAGTTTTTGCACCCATGGACAAATTATGTGGGGTTGATTTTTAAGTGAAAACGAGTTTGTGTGTTCTCTACACACGTTTGCACAAGTTTTCTCTCTCAGTTTTTTAAACTATATGTTAAGATGTTAAACTAAAATGCCATATTTAAGTTTGTTGTGTGTTGAAGAATTATTTACTTACTTTCATTTTGAAAATAAGACTGTATGTCTTGTTATCTCTGATTATCACCTTCTGTCTCTACATTAGCTTCACTCTCAGTACAGTTTGCACTTGTTTATTTTAACATCACGTCATTTATTTATTTATTTATTTATTTATTTATGTAATTGATGCTAAGAGAAACAGTCTGTCAAGTTCACACTTGTGGTTTGCTTTACTTCCACACAGGTTGCATTCCTTTCTGGTAATTGTCTGTGTCTCACACTAAATACATAAGAAACACACACTTGCCTGAAGAGGGTGTGATCATTATATGTTTATTGTGAGACACATTTGGAGATCTGAAGAAGTTGTAGTCAATCCCTCAGCTAAATGTGCTGTTTCAGAAATATCAGGGAGGAAAGTTTATATCAGGAAAACTGATTCGGATGGTGCAGACCTGTCCAACTTTTTCTTTGTTCAGTTTTGACATGCGACTCAACCCACATTCAGATCTGCACCAAAACACTGAACCACACTAATTCATGAGAGAATTCAACACCAGAGTACATTTTTTTCTTGCTGCTTTAACACTGCACTCTTGTCTTATTTCTATTTTCTGTTTTTCTGTTTTCATGGTGGTGAATGTGAGAGTAACAGGGCGCTTCCATCTCTGCAAAATGTCTGATCAATAAACAAACACTAATTTAGTCCACTTTAGCCCTTGCAGTCCACCATCCGAGCTAAAGTAAAAGTATCTTCCCCAAAACAACTTCAGTAGAAATACAAAAGTAGCAGGTTGAAAATATACTTAAGTTCTGAGTTCTGCAGTGGAACTTCTACTACATCCAGGATTTGTCAGCACAGGAAGTGAAGATTGTGCAGCTCTGCTCTTCAAAGTTCCAAAGTCAGAGATGTAACCAATCACAAAGCAGAACAATATTCCCACCATCAAAACAAACTGAAATTAAACACACAAAAAAGGAATTAGTATCTAAATACAAATGGCTAAAATGTAACTGAGTAAAAAGATTCTTTACTCACTTCAGTAGATGGAAAAGTAATATGATTTGAAAAAACTCAGGAGAGTAAAAATCGGTATTTTACTGAAGTACATGTACTTGGGTAAATGTAACTAGTTACTACCCGCCTCTGAATAGGTTTATAAAGACGACATTAGCATGACATGAAAGGCACTCAGCCAGCTGCTTTTAACAATATGTTTTGCCCCACCACAGGTGTGACACCCCCCCACCCACCCCCGAAAACAATATTCATGAAAAGCATGTACTCAGGAGTCATTATGCTAAATTGGTAGATAATTTTGCTTGAGTACTGTACATGTATCTTTTGCAAATGTTAGAAACTTTCCAGATTTTAGAAATATTCTAGATTTAGATATATATTATATTATTATTCATATTAATTGAGTAGTAAACTTTTTTTTACTAAAATTTAAAAACACTTGAGGAGTTGAATGGGGGCCTTAATTTTAATGCACATTAACATTCACTAATGCTGAAACAATTAACTTTCTCTCTAAAAATATACTACACTTCTCTTACTTTTTATTCTGTTCATACAACAAAAATACATAATATAGTTTACTATGTGTAGTAAAAGCCATCTCACATACTGCAATACTTTTTCCCAAGCCGTCAGTGATTTATAAAAATAATCTACACAATTACATCATTTTTTCATCTGATATAAAAAGAAGATATTCCATATTTTATGTAAATGATGTGTAAATGAGGGTAAATTGTGGTGAGGTTACAGAATGACCTTACAGAAAGTGACCACACAGACATCAGACTCACTGTTGAAGGTTAAAGATTATTTGAATATGTATTTGTACTGTCATCTCAAAACCATACTTAATCTGATCCAACTGGTCATTTGCATATACATATTCATTATACATGTCTCTGCTGTTTAGTTTTAATCACATTCTGTGGTCACATGGAATGTTTGTCTAAAACTTAAACAAACTGTACATTTGGTCAAACATTACTGTAGTGGACCGCTATAGATGTTCTACAGACACTTACATTATTAACAAACTTTTGGTGACATTGGTGATTATGAACACAATTCGGGTTAGGATTAGGACCTGGTGTAATTTTTGTTTTAAAGTTAGGGTGAGGTTTAAGGCCATCGCACAGTGAATACATTGCATCTCGCCTCACAGTGCAGTCTCGTGTAGCATCATGTAACAGTGCACTGCTGTGGAATGCAGGCAATGAGAGCATTGATAAACATCACATTCAAGTTTACTTTTATTTTCTACTCATATAAATGTAATGAAATAAAAATTCATCATCATTTATCTCGCTTGGCATCCGTTTACTACCTCTTCACAAACTTGCTGTTTTTGAGCTAAAGATAACAAAGTGAAAAAGACTACACTGTAATGTTAGCTGAGGTGACAGACCATTAGCTATTATCTAAAAGACTGACTTTCTCTGTAAATTTCAAGCCACGTGATCTACTGTGACTTTTTGTGGTCTCAATAAGACTTTTATATAATGTAGTAATGGCAAAATGCTGAGTGAAATTCTGTTGCATTCGGAAGACATTTAGATAAATCTTACTCGAGAACAGACAGCGTCTACAAAGCATCTACAATGGACATTGCAATGGAGGCTGTTCTGGTACTTCACAGTAGAATGTGTTAATGTTACTGTTTATCTACAGCGAAATACCCACTGTTCTGTTCCTGCACTGACTGTCACACTCTTCTCTCTCTACAGCAGGACCATCTAAAATTACAACACCTACTGCAGTCAGCATCCATACCATTTCAAGCACTTCAACTTCAAGTTCCTCTGAAGTGCCTGATGGTGAGCACAGCACACAGACTGCAGGTGAGTCTGATGATGTTATTGCTTTCTTGTATTTTTGCAGGACCTTTTTATTTTGTTCTCTAAACATTCTTTAAAAAAAAACTCACATTTATTGTTCTATAAAATCTTGATTTCTATTTTCTGACTGTGAGAGGATTTGGTAGTTTTAAAGCAAAGTATTTGTAATGATCCATAACAAATTTAATTACAATATCTTTTATTAATAAATCACATGGAAGTGATGTGGCAAGTGAACTGGAAGACTCTCATTCACTGCTCTTGTTTGGAGCACATGAGACGCTGCTGCCACTCCTCTATGATAAAATGCGCCGGTATGGTGAAATAAGATCCTGTGACAATGGATGTCCACACAGCACACATTACAGCTATTCTACCCGTTTTCTTTAGTGATTTTATAACTTCGGTTTTGGTCACATAGCAACGAAGTCTCACCTGGCTATTCAATAACGAAAAGGCAAAGAGAGATTTAAAACAAACATTCGGAGATGAACGGACTTACATCTATAAGCAGCGCATTTGGTTTCCTGGTACGTTAAATCTGCAACGAGAGACTGTCAAACACTAAAAGTGGCAAAGCTGAAGTCAGCTTCTCTTTCGAATTTTCCCGTTACACCTTAAATGGTGCCACATTTACATTCAGCACTCAGTCAGAATTTAAGGTGGACCGGGAAAATTTGAACAAGAAGCTGGAGAATAAGAAGCAACTTCAGCCTCGTAAAACAGTCGAACATTGAGAGAAACTATTCACCTTTTGAGGAAAAGTGTCCTGGTGGAGATGGGAGGAAAGTGGCTTTAGCTAAAGCTTAAAGCAGAACAAAGTAAGTCTGTGTTTTTGTTTATATTTTCAACCTATTCTAGGACATCAGCCCATACTGAGATATATTGGAAAAAAAAATATTTTGGCTCCCAAGGTGGTCTGATTTTTGTTGAAAGGACAAAATGGCTCTTCTTAACATTTGGGTTGTGACTCCTGACCTAACCTGGCTTTTAACACAGAGGGTGCCGGTCAGATTTCTCGCTCATCCAGTAGTGTTTTTGTTATGTGCCGTCACAGACTGTCTGGGCGCTGCACTTCCGCATTTCCAAGTTCTGCCTTTTGCGTTTTGTCCACATTACGTTATAAATAGGTACACTAAACTTGCTATATTAAACTATGAACTATTCAACTATTTAGGTTTATTTCCTGCAGAAAATGTATTCACTTATTTTCACCTTAAAAATCAACAAAACAATGGTGTTCCAACTTTTCCATGCAACTGTAAGTCTTATTAGCTTGTGTATTTCTATTATCTTGTGTCTCTGCATTTTCTTTATTGCATTGTTATGTTGTGTTCACTTGTTTATTGTTAATCATTAGGTCCATGTTTTATTCATTATTTTGTTCTTTATTCATTGAATTTTATCAATGCTGAATGGGCTGTTCCAAAGTTTACACTTGTGCTTTAAAATACTTGTGTACCATGTTCTCAAACATGCAATAGGACTCCATGTATATGTCCCTCAGGTAAATGCATTTTTGACACTGTTTTAAAAATATGAGGGAAGAAAGTTAACTTCAAGAAAAATGCTGTCCCCCAAATATATGATGCTTATGCAAAAACCTGCAATATTAATGAATGCTTGATGTGCAGTTCAATAATCAAAATCACTGTTAATATCATCAATCATATCATATTTTTAATATATACACAAAATAAATAAAATTCAGATAAATAAAGTTCAGATAAAAATGTGTTATCAGTGTATCATTTGTAAATGATAGAAATTAAAAAATATCCAGATTTGGATATGTATTAGCTTATTATTCCTTCAGTATTTATACTGCCATCTCAAAACTAAATTTGATCTGATCCAGCTGGACATGGTTAGTACAGATTAACATTTGTATATTTTAATGAAGGCTGTTCTGGTTATTTATCAAACTCTTCTCTCTCTACAGAGGGTCCAACTAAAACTACATCATCTACTGCAGTGGTCAGTGTACACACCAGTCCAACCACTTCAATCAAACCCTCTTCTCAAATGCCTGATGGCCGTACGTCATGTCTTTGTTGTGTTTTTGTGACAGATGTTTCTGTTCTCTGAAAGTTCTCCAACACCCAAATGCATATCTGTAAATATGCAAACTTGTTTCTGATTTCTTTCTTAACACAGATTCTTTACCCATGTATTTATTCATCATCCTCATCATCTTTATCCCTGTTCTTCTCCTGCTGGGACTCGGTGGAGTCATCTATTGGAGATGCAGAGGTACACAAACATACACACTAGTTCTCTTTTGAGATATGTGTACTATCTGTGTCTCACCCTGTTTGGTGTCATTCTGCAGGACAGAGACAAGGGCAGACAGAAAACCAAGAGCAAAGGGGGAAAAATTAGAGTGAAGAAATCACAGGTGAGTTTATACATCCCATCATTTCTCAACCCACCTCATTCGATCCCATCACATTCAATCATATTCTAGCACAAACCCTTCCAGCACATCACATCCCATCACATCTCACAACGTCCCATTATGTCACATCTACATATCACATCATTCCAATCATATCTCATATACACTTTATATCACATCCGTTAATTCTGTCACACCTTATCCTATCCCATCGTACTCCATCATACCCTATCACATTCTTTCCATTTCCACATCCCGTAGTATTCCACCATAGCCAATCATATTCCATCACAACACTGCAATACATTCAAAACAATACATTCTATATACCCCATCATACTCAATCACATCTAGTCTCATCCTGTTGTAACCCCTCATAACCCATTATATCCCTTTACATGCCGTCACATCCCTGCATATTTTATCTGCACATACACTGAGATACAATCATATCCCTACACATTCCATCATAGCCCAATGACAATCTATATATCATGTGCTCAATATTCTATTTATGTTTCCTGTCTACATATCCCCTTATAGAAAGATGCACACTCAAAAGTAAATAATACACAGTTTCCAGTTTATTAGGCATGTAAGTCTTGTACTATTGTGGAATGTTCATGGAGCCCTTTTCATTTCATGCTTTGTGACATGGTGTGTTACTTTATACAACAGTTAGTTCCGGCCACACAAGCTGATTGGTTGAGAAGCGTTCTAACTGTGCTGATATTTCGCCATAACATCACAGGTTTATCACAAACATTGTATCACTCCACTGAGACGCCATTGCTAAGCAATGAGTTTGACAGCTGTAGGAGACGCTCAAGCTATTTGAATGTTTTTACTTCTTACTTTGCCACAAACAGAAAATGGATACTTTTAAGATCACATTTGACCGACAGCCGATTTGCTGTGACAGAAGAACAGCTAAACAACCTGGAATCAGCCAGAAATGAACCCCAGACCATTCGCCAAATGTGTAGTCTCGTCTTCAGAGTCTGACCAAATCAGACTGAGCTATAAAACTGCCATAATAAAAAACAAAAAAGCTGCTCAGTGGTGATGACAGTTTCGGAATTTGGTGTAAGGAGCTGGAGAACAAATTGCCGGCTATGCAGCGAGTGAGCGGAGTTCGTTACTCTGACGTAGCAACTTGTTAAGGAACTATAATTTGGTGGAAGGAACTGCGAACATTAAAACATATAAACGCTGCGTTTTACGGCACAATTTATTTATTTCTTACTTTATTTATTTAACTGTTGTATAAAATCAGTAGAACACTCAAGGTCGTGTCTTATCGCTGTAACATCACGGCTGTGATGATCTACAGCAACCAAATCGTGTGATGTTATTTCGCGATGACACACTCCCTCTCATGTTCTATTACTTAAGAAGTGCATGATGGGAAAGGATTTGAATTGTTTGATTAGACAACTTTATTCCTTTCCTAAGTGGTCCTTTTTTGATGGTCGTGTACTGATATTTTCTTTGATTGTTCAAACCCAATCAAGACAAAGTTTTCAGATTTCTCAGCATCCTTCTTTTCTCAGCATCCTCCCTCTGATCCATGATCTACTCCACATGATTCACACAATCACTGATTATTGATAGGTTTTTTTCTTTGCAAAATCCCTAGAAACTCTAGAAATAGTAATAGAAGTTACTCATGTTGCTCCTGTTCAACTTGACACTTAAATAATATGAGAAATGCTGATCTGCCTGATTTATTCTTCACACTACGGTCACGTCATTGGAATGTACCTAATAAACTGGCACTCAGTGCAGTGCTGTTACTTGAGTAATTATTTGCTTGAGTACAAGTAAAAGTATCACTAACGGAAATTATTCAAGTAAAAGTAAATAAGCAGTTTTTTTTTATAGAATTACATGAGCTACAAGTTATGTTTTTATTTATCCAATTTATTATTACAACCCAAAAACTTTTCGGAGTTGACACGGCTACACCACAGGAATCAATCTGCACAGATAAAACTAAAGCAAAACCTGACATTACCTGAACAGAAGTTTTGAGTGCTGAGACTGATCACACTGTGCTCCGCTAGTGCAAGGTTAACTGTCTTTCTTTGTACTATGTAAGAACAATGTTTCACAGTTAGATGATTATATAAGGCTTCCTAGTTTATGTTTCTAATAAAGTAGGAGATTACTCAATTAATAACGTAATTTATGTTACAGCCCTACTGACCATTAGCTCCCTGAATATTAGCTCACAGTACCTTAAAGGTGTCAATCTCTAAAGACAGTAAACATGATATTTAAAGCTATTTCTACTATTAAAATCATTAGCAACAATAGCAGTTTATGGAGTTCTGATTTCCTTAATTCTGGTAATAATACTAATAATTTCATACACAATTGTTTTTACTTTTTTGACAGCAAAACAACTAAACAGTCTCTTACACAGTTAAAGACAAACACAAAGAGAGAGAGAGAGAGAGAGAGAGAGAGAGAGAGAGAGAGAGAGAGAGAGAGAGAGAGCTGAGGCAAAAACAAAAGTCTCTGATGATGTAGTTTTATCTGTAAGATGAAATTGAGGAGTTAATGTATTTTTGCAAATGCATTTCTAAGTAAGTGAAAGTCCAGGTGTGGTTACAGTGATTTCTACAGTTAGACTGAACAATGATGTGAATATTATAACACTGTTTAAACTCTGTTGAAGTATTGCTCTGGTTTTGTTGGTTTCAAAACTTGTCAAACTTGTTTTTGACATGTTGCTGAGAGTCTGTTGAGTGTTTGTTTGTTTGTTTTAAAAAAGACCACTCAAAATGAAGTGTCACTGAACTTCATGCCACAGTCTGATCACATTTATGTTACTGTTTGGTCTATCAAGACTTAAAAACACAACCAGAATGTAAAAAAAAAAACAAATCTGAGCATCATTGTCCAGAGGTTACAGTGAACTGGTATGAGACTAGATTTCCCGTATCCCAGCCTTATATGGCTATTTACACCCAAAACTGCCCAAAAAACATATTTTATATAGATAAACTATTCTGATTGACACTGCTGTTAACTTAAGTTGCTAACCACTAGCTAACAGACACTCACAACAAAATGCAAGTTCATTTGTGAAAAGTGGAGATCTCGGCAGGTTTCATGTTTAGAAGCTGATTCATCTGAAAACAAATGAAGATGACCATTTGAGTAAAATTCCTCCTGTGTGTCGTCTCTGTGTTGTTGTTACAGCTGGGATTTGCTCTTTTTTTATTGGTGAAATTTTTGAACTTAACTGTGCTTTCTTCGAATTGGTTCTTGAGGTGAGACGCATATGACTTATTTTTACTCTGTAATGTTTTTAAAAATTAGTCAATTAGAAATATTTTAACAAAGTTTACTCAAGTTTGAATAGAATTACTACAATTTCTACTCCCAAAAGCAACATTACAGGGAAAAATCTACTCAAGTATAGTAACGAGAGTGAATGTAATTCATTACTCTCCACCTCTGGGTTAGTGTCATATATTAATTAATATAATTCCTGTAATTCCTCTATAGGAATCTGTAACTCCTCTACAGGATGAAGTGATGTACTCTACTGTAGTCCACAGTAAAACACCCACAACAACAACCACAGATACTGATATTGAAGAAAAGACAGAATACGCCACCATCAGAGTAAAGTAGTAACACCTCTCACCCTGTCAAAAATGCATTGTATTTTGCCTTGTTTTGCCTTTTCATATTTGCAAAAATACAAACATGCAAATAAATAAAGCTAAAGTTAAGCATTCATTGACTTGTCATTTTTCATCAACACTTTTTTTTTAAAGAGTTAACTTGCTTTTGTAATTTGCTAGATTACACACACACACACACACACACACACACACACAATCTCTCTTATATATTATGTACACTGTTAGAAATAAAGGTTCTGTGCAGGTACATTTTTGTTCATCAAGATACAAACAATGTAACTGTTCCCTCAAAGGTACAACAGTGGTTTAAAGGTCCAATTGTGTACCTTAAATAAGTTTTTCCAGGTGAAAAGTACATATTTGTACCTTTTTATAACAGAACAGTAAAATAAAAAGGACTGGAGATGAGACGGGGTGTGTGGAGTTTTAGAAAATATGATTTCAATTAATTATGGTACAGTTATGTTCCCTGACTAAAGTGTACTGAGATGTACCCTTGAAGGTTCCACCCCAGTGATAAAAGGTGTTTATGCCTGATTGTAGAGAGAGCTGAGATCATTCTGAACATTTTGATATGTAATATCTGTGTATCATGTTGTATGCAAGTGCCTTTAGCTGACATATCAACAAGCTGACACATATAAACACAAAAACACAAAATTAATTGAGTGTAAGTGTCCCATTGCAGCTATGACAACTGTTTACTGTATCTAGGGTGGAAGCCTGCATTTCCAGCCAGAATTTGGTGAGAATTGGGCTCCTCCCAAACAATAAAAGCTGTCCATGATCATGGGAGGAGCACCCACTGGAGGGAAATGCTGGCCGTCACTCAAGATACAGGAGACTGAAGAAGTAAAGTGATACAAAGACAATAAAAGCCCAAAAAAGACTCAAACAGAGCAGACATTATTTGATATGCCACACATTTGTAGATAAAGCACTCTGGGTCACTCACACTGTTGTTTGTATTTCTAAGGCCTCATAAGGTTTCAGGTCATCGTGGATGGCCCCCACCCCCCAGCAGTGGCCACACTTGATAGCATTATAGCTATCACAAAATAGAGTCATAGAGTCACATACATGTTTCACGGCCATGAGGTCACACCTCATGACCATAAAAGAGTCACATTGAATAACTGGTCAGACCACAGATATGAGAGCTCATAGGTAAAAAGACAAAAAAAATAAAAAAAACACAAGACAGAAACAACATGTAGTCAGAGCTTTTAGTCCCAAAGCTTTTAAAAGTAGTGGTTCGAGGCAACCAAGCATGGAAGCAAGCAAGTTAAAACATTAAATGTAAAGCTGAAGACTGATGGCTGTAAATTGGGAAAAATGTGAGAAAGACAAAGAAGTGTGAATGAATTCTCTTTATTTGGCTATTTCTTGTGTCCACTTAAATGATGCACCACAAAAAAATGAAAAAGGCGAGTGTTCCAATCTTTTCTTCTAGCATGTCTTCCTAATGGTTTATTAGCATTGCGGTTGCATCTTTTTGTAGTTTTGGAGACTTGTTGGCTCCAATATACTACTACAATTATGATCCTTGTAGAAGAGGCAACAGTGCCTGTCTATCCAGCCTCCTCACTATGTTTATGTAATGTAA
Organism: Colossoma macropomum; assembly: GCF_904425465.1. Taxonomy (NCBI): domain Eukaryota; kingdom Metazoa; phylum Chordata; class Actinopteri; order Characiformes; family Serrasalmidae; genus Colossoma; species Colossoma macropomum. The sequence goes on from NW_023495341.1 coordinate 61,649, forward strand.
ACATCAATGTTATTATGTTAATGTAAACATGTGTGTACTGCCCCATTGACAGTCTAATACCTTTTTACAGCTCAAAGCTGACACATGTCCTTACAATGAACACAGTTTGTTAATTTAGCATAGGTGTCCCATTTTAGCTATGACAACTCTATACTGTGTGTTGTGTGGTGGAGGAAAGGCGTAGTCACTGTATTTCCTGCTAGCATTTGGTGGGTTCTCCTTCCGAATCATGCACAGGCGGTGCTCATTTGGGGAATAGCACAGGCAGCGTAAGACTAGGTCACTCTGGCATGGTAGATGACAAAGGACAGACAGAGAAAGAGGATGAACGAGTAAGACTTTGAATAGATGATGGTTTGGTATGTCATGTATATGTAAATAAAGCACTCTGGGTCACTTGCACTGGTGTTTTGTGTCTTTGAGGCCTTGTCAGGTTTCCAGTCAATGTGGCTCGGCCCCTTCCCCCAGGCCACAGCCACTCTTGATGCTATTTTAACTACAAAAATAGAGATATAGACCACAGAGATGTTTCACAACCATGAGATCACATCTCATTACCATAAAAAGGCCAGAGAGTACAGCTAGGGACACGACAGTAAGGTAAGCTGAAAGTTGAAAAAAGAAAACAAATGATGCAGAAGAGTTCATGAGGTCAGAGCTGCGTCTTAATCAGAGCTGTGGTTTTAATCCTGCTTTTATCCATCAGAATTCAAGAACTGCTTTAACATAGTTATGAGAGATATGATTATGGACTACAACAACAAATCAGCTCAACACTGCAGAGAAATGGCTACATAAAATAAGTGTTTTTGTAAATATATAATGCAGTTCCTAATGTTCTTTAAAATCATCTCACCAAGGAAAGGAAAAGTATATGTAAATGACCGTTCAGCATAACCAAACATGAAGTCAAGGATGAAAACAAACAATCTAGGACCTGAAATGCAAAACTAAATAGAGATAGTAAATTGGGAAAATTATCCCTGCTAGAAAAAACAGCATGTGTTGTGTTTTGGATGCTGGCATACTGGTCAACCAGCGTAACCATAGTGGGTGACTAGCTAATCCAGCATCAGATCTGCACCAGACCAGCATGAACGAGCTTAGACCAGCAAGGAATTCATAATAGTCTGTGTCGTTTTTCAGCAGGGGTGTAAGAAAATGAATAGGTGTGTGTAACATTTCTTTATTTGGCTGTTTCTTGTGTCCAGTTGTGTGTGCTGTGAAATGATGCACAACAACAGTAAGTGTTCTTACAACTCAGAGACCACCATGTCACTGTGTGTGGTTTGCGATTCTGATTAATTGTCTTATTTTTCCTTCAAGGTTCATCTTCTCATCTCAAAACTAAATTTAATCAGATTCAGCTGGACTTTGTCAGAATATCATTACATATGGCTCTGCTGTTTAGCTTCATTTACCTTGTCACATTGGACTGATATATACTGTTGTAGTCAATACTGAGATCAGGACTCTTCGAGTCCAAGTCAAGATTGAGGCCAGTAGTGGTCAAGACCAAGACAAAATTAAGATTTTCTTTTTCAGAATATAAAAATAAAAATATAAAACATATATACTATGTAGTATATTATAAAATATACCAAATACATCATACACAATATATTCTAAAAATGAGATGTAGCCAAAAACATGATTAATTATCATCATATTATAGTCTTAGTTAAACCTCTCTTTGTAACTGGAAGCAGTGGTGAGGTTATTCTCTGTTTGAAGTTATCCTTTGTTCTCAACATCAACAAACTAATAATTCAGTTAAGCCCCCCAGGAAAGATCAATTAGATCCTCAACCAACAGATTTAATTTTAACATATAAAACAGTGGTTTTCAACCACTGCTGGTACTGCATGTTTTTACATTTCTTTAACACAAAAATTCATTACAATACAAATATAACCACATATAATGTTAAATATGATAAATAGTGTTGATTACTTGAAAGAAAATATATATATATATATATATATATATATATTCTTGCGAAATGTGATGGATGGAGTAGGGCAGTTCTGCAACACTGGCCTGAATTCACCATTTTGCAGGTAAATTAACTAAAAATAATCACAAGAAAATGTTTAGAAGTTTCTCCACAGGCACTTTTGATAAAAGGAGAAAATATACATAAAATTTTAAGCATTTTTTGAACTTGCACTGCTTTTATACTTTTGAAACTGTTATTTATTTAAGTTGTGCTGGTAATGATATTGTTACAAAATTCATAAAGTACTCTGGGCATTATATTTTTTCTGCTTTATATATTCACCTAATTTCTCTCTCATGCATCATCAATGATCCACAGACTGTAACTTTACTACTAATTAAATCCACATTAACTATGCAGAATGAGAAATCAATGAAACTTCAATGTCCATACAGAAGCCGACAAAGCCAACCAGAGAACTTGTAGAGAGGGAGACTACCACTCTGTAATGACTTCCAGGTTTCTCAAACGCTAGAGGGCACTCCAGAGTGAGTCCAAAATGAATGGGTTAATATAGAGCTTATGAGCAAAGTCAAAGTTTATATATGCTTAAACATTTTTATTGTAAAAAGAATGCATTCATTTTGTGAAAACAGACCAGGATTTTAACACCAATGTTATATTTTTAGAGCATTTAAACTCAAGTTATAGAACCTTAAAATGTCACCTCATGCACATTCATGGCATCAGTGAGTGTGACCAGCCAATGAACTGCTCCACTCACCAACCAATCAGCACTTAGTAGCAATATTGCATCCTGCTGCCCCAAACCCATTTGCTGTAGAAAACAGAAAACATACAGATCATTTTTAGCCGTTTAGCTCCTTTCACCCCCATTCACTGAGAACTTGCTTGCGGGTGCCCTCTGGTGATTTGTCAGTCATGTTTCTGACATAACAGGGGAAATAGGAAGAGGTCAGGCTCCTTATACTGGCTCTGATGTACATTTCGGTCGATGGTACTATGTAAACCTGATGTTTACAAGCTCTGCAATATTACTGTGGAAAAATCTCAGATAGCTTTCCCAAATGATGATTTATACAACATACACTTTAGGAATGAAATAAGAGTTTTCCAGTGACTTTGAGTTTCATTTCAACATTGGCATTGGACATGGACAGTAATTGCAAAACACAAGTCCTTAATACCATGTAAACATTACATAGGCATACAAATTTCCAGGAATAAACTGCATCTGTTTTTGAATTGAGCTAAATTTTAAAACATGAAACAAAAAAAGCTGCACTACAAAAAGTCTGGGTTTATTTTGGAGTACTGAAAGAAATAGTAATGTAATAGGCCTAACAAAATTCCTTTCACCTAATATCCAACACTCTGTGCATTTCAAAACACATACAGTACTTATCAGTATTAAAAATAGGAAAAATGTTTGCATTTTGTCATTATTGTGCCAACTTAAAATATGATTTTGCGCTTAATAGAAGAGAAAATTATATTCTCCCATAGTAAACAAAGAGCACACATATTAAACCATAAATATCATCCACCATAGTCAATATGTGAACATATACAGATATAATTAACACACTAAAACAGAATCAAAATATTGAATAAGGTCCATGAAAGAGAATCATGTACACAAGTCATTCACCCCCAAACTGAATGTTCTGCAGTAGATAGGTGGAAGAAGTAACAATGCAAATACAATGAGCATTATGGCACAGTGCAACAGATAAACAGATCTGTGTGTAAATGTGGGGAGAAACTCCAGGTTTATATTTCAGATGGTACAAGTACCGTTGAATGATGGACTTTGGCAGGGTATTGCACGCTATAAGCAATGCTGTGGTCACAGAGCCACTTCCACAGATGTGTGAAGGCTCAGTTTTTCTTGAAGAGGACTGTAGACCTAGATGATTGAAGATCATGATGCTAAGTGAGCTCTTTCTTCTCTGGTGCAGCAGTAATGATCCTAACTGTGTACTTGTTGTACAGCAGTTGAATGACAACAGCCCATGGCTTCTTCAGTTCTGCAGGCTGCTGCTGGTGTGCTCGCTCAACTTTGAATGGCTGGTCTTTTTCTGTTCCAAGAAATTTAGGTAGCCATTCTTCCAAAATGAGACTTCCTTCTTAACACCATCTGGAAGCCAATAAGGAGCAAATTCTTTTGCCTACAGCAATTTTTCAGGTCAACTTTGTCTCTCAGCACGTTCATTTCATTTTTTATGTATGTTGTAATGTCCATGCTGTCTTGATGTAGACCTATCATGGCATTCTCAAGATCATTGTGGTGCTTTTTGAACTCACTCATTTGCTGCCTTATTTATTGGCAGTCGCTGACATCTCCACAGACCCTTTTATTTCATTCAGGTAACCATCCATATTTCCATCTTAGCCAAAAACTGTGGTTTTGTCAGTTACAAAGCCAGTCCTTGTGAATCACTGTATGAACGCTGAGACGTGCAATGGTCACGTACTGGTAAAAAGGTTCTGCATCATTTATACATGTCTGCGGTCATTGTTCCAGGAGTATTGTTATCAGAAAGTATTATTTTAATGAGTTTTCATTTTCCTTCCTTAGTAAAATGCTATTAGGACTTTTTAAATAGAACCTTGTACAAGCTCTAATTTCAATATTTGATGAGCAGAACATTAAGGGGCTGAATATTTTGAGTGGACAGCAGAATCAGCGCTATGAACTGCACTTTGAAAATAAAAAAAAGAAAAGCATGGAAAACATTGATGGACAGTAGCTGGGTTAAAGTGTGTTTAAGACATTGTTGATTGGAACATCACAAAAGAGAAAGTAGCAAGTGTTCTCATGACTTGTCCTCATTTTCACACTATCATGTACACCCTTGGGTGTGTGCACTGTGAGCGCACAATGCTGGTGGTTTTCAGAAGCCAGTAAACAACTCTGCAGAAGTGCTGATGAACAGAGTTTGCCTTTGTGGTATCAACATTAAGGCATGGTCCTTATACTGTGAGTGAAGTGGGACAGATGCATGTGCATTATGTCTCTTGTTTCTTAATTTCTCACTGTGGAGCAGTGGTGCAGTGGTGACGCACCTTGTCACAAAACACAATTCAACTCTAACTGGTTCCGTAAACATGATAGTAAATTCATTGCCCTTCAGTAGCCTCCCTAGTCACAAGATCTGAGTCCAAAAGAGCACCTTCAGGATGTGGTACAACAGGAGATTCACAGAGTGAATGTACAAAACTGACAAACAGCTGAAGAGCTCTTGAAGAACTTCACTGCTTCATCCACCAAATAACTCTGGAATTCCATTTCGAGATTCGGACACTAACATCACGTGTAATATTAATCTAATTGCAAATAGGGATCCATTTCAGTCATATCCAGAATCAAGTGAGGTTATCACGTCTTGGGAGTGACAGAAGAAGCTTCATGTCAAAGTTGTTCTCCTACCTACTTAGTATGGTGTTCAAGTGCATTTGTTACTTTTTTAGATAGACTCCAGGTAGTTATCCAAAAAGCCTATTAAATAGTTCAGTGGAAGCTAGATCCTCTCTATCGCACTAGAAAAAGTCATGTATACGTAATCCTGTGAGGTAAATGAAACATGAGACACTTCCTTACATGTCTCTGTCTCTAGCAGACTCTGAAACTTCTTTGGCCCACTAATGGAACATAATCCACCATTCAGCATCCCTCTGGAGAGAGCCTATTCCCATCAACACTTTGGCTTGTATTACTGCTGATTTTAGTTTCCAATGTCCAAAGTAGGGTCTAAAGATAAGTGCTAAACACAAATTAAGTAGGTATACAATAGTCTCAGTCTCAGACCCTCAGCCACAGAGGCACAGCTGGTCTGATAACTATTGAACATTAAGCTGACCAAAACTATCAGGATATCGTCAGTTGCATTCTGACTGGCTTTCTGCACTTGTTTGTCTACAAAACCTTGTGCTAAATTTAAGCATTTATATAGACCTGGATTACCCCATGGGTTTTATGGTCCCATGTGTTGGAGCCACAAAGGGACCCCTGCAAGCAATTATGAGAAAATCTAAACAGCTGTTTTGACTTGTGGTGAGAACTTTATTAGCACCACAGCAAAAAAAATAAACAAATTTTAAATTTGTCAGTGTGTTACAGCTAATCATAATCCAGATGCTCGTAGCATTTTTCCTATATGTTTGCTTTTTTTTTTTCCAATTACCTCTTTGCAGCTATTAGACTATCAACCATTACTTTGGTCAAGCTTTCAGGTTGATAGTAATGAGATTGCTCCTTTGATTGTACTTTAAATGTAAAGCTCCAGACATTCAAAAGATGTTCCCAGCAGGTCTGTAGAAGTAAGACCTGATACTTTGACGGAGTAGAAGATGCCCAATATTGTACAATATTATAGCCACGCAAGGTAAAGAAAAAAAGTTGCATCATTCTTGTCAGTAGTTATCTGTGAACTGATCAGTACTGCACTATACTTCAGTGCACAAAGTCATCAGAGGTAACATATAAATAGCAAAAAATCTGTGGCAGGATACTTGACTTTTGAAGTTTGCTGCTTACTTCTGTCTTTATTTTGTAAATTTCAGTTGTGTCATGTAGTCTGGGGAGACTGCACTTGGACTCTCCCCTGCTCCGCCCACTCACACCTGTATGTGATTCCAAGACTCATTACTCCATTTTATAATTTGCTTTGTTTGGTTTAGTTTTTGAGTTCTGAGCCAGTTTTCCTTTGGTATTTTGTTCCTGTGTTTTACCCCTGATTTGTTATCTGATTTTTTTTATGAATCTGCCTCTTGTTCTTCTCTAGGATGCTTGTGTTTTTTCCTCAAGTGACATCATAAATAAAGTCACGTTTCTGGATTGCTTCGAAAACGGGCTCACAACTGAGACATGATACATGTCTACATACTAACTTCCTCTCTCTCTCTCTCTCTCTCTCTCTCTCTCTCTCTCTCTCTCTCTCTCCCCCTCTACTGACTTGCACTTCTCTTTTCTCTGTAAGAGGATATAAAGCACTGATGGTCTTGTCTCTGCTTATAAAAATCTGTCACATATGCAAAAAGTGAACTGAAAATGTGTTTTAACCTCAGCAAATGCATATGCGTTTTTATTTTTCATGTTTTCTCATCCTGCATCTTTACCCTAAAGGCAAGTAAGACCTTGTTTATACTTATACAATGACATTACAGCTTTTTTCCTGATCTACTTTTGACCTACTTAGCCTCATTCAATTTAATAATAAGGTTTAAAATCCTGTGTAATAACTGCATCATAACTGCAGAATAAACCAGTTTTACTATGGGTTGTACAATATGTCTTAGTTGCCACTAGGGAAGATTTAAGGATGTGAATGTGCCCTCAAGGTTTGGACAAAACATTTTTTTGGTTTGTGTACATGCAGGGTTGTGAGTACACTGAACATTATTATTCTTTGATTTCATGGATGATTGCTTTATTCACCTATCAATGCACATATGCATTGGGTGCAATGCAATGGGTAAATAGTAGCAATTGCAAAATATATCCTTTGAGCTTGTCTATGCATGAATCTGAATTTCAAATTGACCACACCATATGGCTAAATTGAGATTTTATCACATATATTAAAGTGGTTTGGTCATATACAGGGACACAGGAAGGATTTTTAAGTGCTGAAATTTTGAGCAGCATATGAAAATATTTTTCTTGGTCACATCATGGGAATACTGATTCTTAGTACAACAAAAACAATCTAAAGTTGATTATGAACAAACGTATGACAATGATAACCATAATCAAATTCAAATGGGTAATGTTAGATAGTCTTCTGTTGCATAACTACAAAACATTTCCTCATTTTAAACCAGGGGTGTCAAACTGGGTTTTCTCTGCGCCACAGTTCTGACGAGTTTATAGTTCCTCCTGATTCAACTCATCAGCCAATAAGAAAAGTCTTTGTAAATTGAATATAAAGTAGTAGAACAGGAAAACAATTCTAATCTTTGCTGACTTGTGGCCTGGAAGGACCTTACTGATCAATTTGAATGTTTCCTTCTCATATAAAATTTTATTGGTAGATATGAATAGATTAGTTCATATCTACTTTAATGGTGATAAAATTATAGTAGGTCAAATTATAGTAGGTCATGTTTTGAGTCCAAAGGCAGTGGGACTAACTGGGGACAAAATAATAACCAAAAGTGTACCATATTATATCTCATATGCAGTTGATAGTACAACTACTATCTTAAATGCATTTAACATTAGCATGTTTTGTTGACCCTATTAATAATGACTTAATCAGTCATGTTTAAAGGCAGATCTGTTGCCT